>NC_064026.1:19498274-19803607 GCF_917208135.1 Athalia rosae | reverse complement strand
GTTCAACTGGAATTCATTTGACACCACCACGAAGCAGATGTAAAACGTTGAGATTTCTTTTTTGTTCTTTGTTTTTTTTTTTTTTTTTTTTTTTTTACATCCCTCGACACAAACGACTCTATACCAAATTCATTACACTATGGTGTTTCATGATTTTTATCCCTTCTACTTCTCCAGCCTCGAACTACACATGCATTAAAAATCCACACCCACATATAGCAGTTGTGAAATAACTCCAAGTCGGAGGATTTGATAAACTATAATGAAGGGAATAGAAGTATATGCGCCGCTTCGATCCGGTCAATAAATTCAATAAATTGAACTCGCACCGAAATAATTAGCGCAGAAAATACACGGACGTAACCATCGGTTCCTCGGTTCGTACATAGTTTTATAATCGTAAATCGAGGTGGATACGCGCGATAAAAAGTACCAATTTGGGAATTTGCTGGTACGTTCCGAAAATGCAGCAATGAATTATCAACTGTATATAAAGCGGTAAATTCCGCGTGTGATTAGGTATTCCTGCAGTGGTATGTAGTCGGGTCATAAATAGCCATAAGACAATGGAACTCGATAAAGTGTACCTAATCACGGCACACCCTCCCTTTCCTATCAGACGTAATAACATCGGATCGCCGGTATATATATATTAATAATTAATTCAAACACGTTAGCTCTGTTCAGCCGGATTTGGGCGTACGACATCGGCGGACGGCATCGTCGACCGGACGGTCCATCTTCGATTGGATTCTCAAATTGTTTCTCTATTTTCTCTATTTTGGGAGACCCCACACCGACGGGTGTGAAGTAGTTACACTTTATCGCAAGAAGGGCCAGGATTCGGATATATGTATTGCTTGTCTCACGTCTACGGCTCCCGAACATATGTGTACCAACGGTGACATAAATTCGATGGAGATTCGCGGGAGGAAAAAAACTCGTGGGTAATATCTGGAGATTTCTTTGGGGGAAACACGTGATGCACCCCATGAGGATGCGTGTGACGAAGTTATAGGTGTGATATCGCGGTGCGATTGGAAAGAAAAAAAAAATAAATAAATAAATAAAAGAATAAATCAATGTTGGGAATAAAAAAGAATGATAAAAAATAAATAAAAAATTGGAAAGAGTACCGCGGAGACTCGACTGTGCTTTTATGGATCTGCGAATCGGGGCGGCCTCGCGTAGAATTTTACTCGGAATAATTTTAATTGCAAATATAAAGCTACTCGCGAAAACTTTGACGGTGTTGATACCGGTGCGGTGCTGTTGATTTTTAATTCCACAAGAGGTTGCTCTCATTTTCATCTTAAGTGGTCTAGACTCTGGATCAGGGATCCCCAACTAGTCGCGCCGAAGTAAACACCAAGCGATCGAAAGAAAGAAAGGAAATTAATTATTCCGAGGCGTGAACGTGGAACGTGGTAATTACTCGCGATCGGTCGGTCGACAAAAATTTTCTCTTCAAATTCGCACAGCGTTGTCAACTTTTTCACGAAACATCACGGCGTGCGTTATAATAAGCGCAGAATGTTTTTTTTTCTCGAATAATACAAGGTTGGAGATCCCTGGCTTCCGGGCTCTTGAGGCGTCTGAGTTGGTACAGAAGTCTCGGCACTTGTAAGCTTCCGGGTTGCATGGTTGGAATTCCTTATTTGCGTCAAATAAGAACTCAACTTTTCCTCTGTCTGATGTCAGTTATATATCCATGCGTGAAACTACGAGTAGTACACGGCTGGCCGGAATCAAGTTTTGATACAACAAACTAGATACCCGTCGTTCTCAGCTCACGCAGAGATTGCCCGAGTTATCGCACGTCGCTCCGTTATATGCACTCCTGCATTAGCTAATTATAATAAGATAGATGAAAATGAGCCGGGGGGAAAAAAACATCGTAAAAACTTCGCGATAACCTACACATCGGTCTACCACGCGTCTGGCAATGTCGTATTCATATTGTACGTGAAATAGTCGTATACTTGTACTTATCGGATAATCTGGACGCGCGATACGGCCGCGGTGTGTGCCTTGCATGAAAAAATAAAATCCAGCTAGTACAGCTGCCGTAAAACGTATCGGGTTACAAGCCACCCGCTAGCTGCAGGGCAGGTACCTACGTACCTACGACGAGAATTTCCACTTAGGCACGATCCGCTGGCAAACATGTCCGGAAGGTTGAAATTCTTGCACTCTGCATTCTACGGGAATTCAACTTTCACAGCACACCGATTGCTCCGCGGCCATTGGCCAAAATCATAATCTGTGTAATTCCTTTTTTTGGTTGATACGGACGTGAAAATTTTTCACTCGATAAAACTACCCAGAAGATCAGGCGGGCGTGCGGGGTGAAAAGAATTTAAAAATAACTCTTTCGCCACGAATGAAACAGCGAGAGAAACTCGCAAGGAAGATGTGAAAAGGGGGGGGGGGGGGGGGGGGGGGATCAAAACACGAAAAATATAGAAGAAAGAAGAATGTGATTTCAGCTCTCAGATTCCCAGTTTTTGGATTTATCTTTTGGATAGGCGACTGCCCGAAGCAGACGCTTTTCACGTTTCGCCGATTTTAAAGTCTGGTAGCTTCTTCCTTTGTCGGAGAAAACTGTACAAGCCTTTACCGTTGTAAAAAGCTCCTCTTTGGAGAGCTGCTGCTGCTGCTTCTACCGATGAAGCGCATTGCAAGCCTCGACGCGATGAATGACGGAGTCGCGTAGAGGCCCGAATCCTCTTCGGCGCGTTACGCTGGAGATAAAACTTTGATGAATTGCGGGTGAATTTTTATCACACGGTAAGTATCGTTGTGCCGGATACTTGAGGGTGTAGCGCATCGCCGTAACTCATAAAATTCCGTCAAAACTAGGACCGAATGAAAAAAAATTTGGAGGAAAAAATATAATCCACCGGTCGAAGCCGCGTTATTATACGTTCCGCTTAATTGTCCTCCGTTATCAAAGCCGAGATTTCGTCGACACCGACTCGGTATTACAAGATTTAATGACCAAAAATTAGTAACAGCTGCAGGTGATTATTTTTTCCCTCTCCGTTTGTCGTGCTTTTTTTTTTCTCCGCTAACAAAATGTAACTCGAGGTGGCGAGAAATTTATTACAAGGCGTAGGAAATTGGATGATATAAATTCACGGAGATTCTAATTGCTTGATTTTAAAGACAACATTGTGATTATAATTAGCTAATAAGCTGTAATTTTATAATTTCATCAAAATATGAAGAAGAACTTGAAAACAGACTTCACGGTACATTCTCCCTTAATCTGACTATGAAAACCACGAAGTTAGTAATTAAGCAGATGACTTGTAGATATCGTTTACACTTTGACTCGAGGCTCATTATTCATTGGGTGGAACAGAGTAATGAGCGATGCTCCAGGGAGCCAACTAACGAGTAACAAACCCTCCCGAATATTATCCTTAACGTCTTTCGCGCTCGTCTAAAAGTCGCCCCCTCTCGTGTTATATCGTCGCGGTTATTTAGATCCGATCGATTATTCCAACTTACAATCAGATTATAAATCGTCGCTCTTCTTTTTTCGGTATTACAAACAGAGTATATCCAAGAGAATACTTTATTCGGAGAATAGATTTGAGTGTAGAAAAAGTTTTACTCAAGCGCAATATTTCATTAAACAGCGGCATGTGTACATTAGATTCTTTGAATGGAGATATTATACGTGTATATGCATAGAATATTTGAGGTAGAAATGAGAAGAAAAATTGCGATTCATTCCAGCGCTAGATTAAAGAAAGGCAATTTAAATTCTACTTTCAATACGGGCGCTCGGATAATCTTAGAAACTCTTGATGCGTCCGTTAGTAATTTGAAATCTGCCATTTCGCAAAGTTTACCTCGCCAACTCGACGCGCACGGTGAAAATCAATGATTAAAGGGACTCTGCGTGGACAAGGGAATCCAAAGACGATCAATAATTTCCGTATTCGTGCTGGAAATTATTACCACATACCAAATTCATATGCATTCGTAATGCACACCCACATGCATATTGTACCTGCAATCACGTAAGGAGTTATTTTCTTGGCGTGCGATTGAATCGAAATCTCATGACTATACATAAACGCCGGAGGAATAATATTCATACTGCCAATTGGCGATAAGGTAATCCAGAAACTTTTGCAACATGATCGTAGCAGGTATCTCATCCCAACCAATTACCGCACCGGCGGCAGCAGTGCGGGCCGGGCGTACTTGATTGCTGCACTAATTTACTTTATCATAATTGTAAATTTAACAGCGAACTGCAAACTGTATCACCAACCGTTGAGCTGGATCTATACGGTGCCAGTGCGCAGCCCGACTATACGTATGTACATACATGGTACGTACAACGCACTTATCACTGTATAATTATCGGTCGTTACATTATTCTAAAACTGAAAAGACGAAAGAAAAAAATAGAAACGAAACATTTCTGACCTCGTTATCTTGACGCGAGGCGATCCGGGCATATTTCCGTAAAAAATCATGGATTTATTCGAGGATATCTGTTATACTCAAGAGGTGTGCATCGGGGACGTCTGAACGGAACAATCGCCACAAAACAAGTCGAGGGGGAGAATCTTGTAAGTTGTTAATGCCCCGAGGATTACCAACCATTAGTATATCATCGTAGGGATCAGCTATTCCCAACCCTTACATTTTGCATTTACTGGGTGCAGTAATGTTATACAAGACGGTAAACTGGCAAAGTGGAAACTGGTTAAGTCGTCTACTCAGCGAGTCAACTTACGGCTAACCCCCAGCTAACTGCCTTGGCGCAGGCTGCTCCGTTGCTCGTGTAACGTCGACGCTACATTTGCATGGGTATAAAATAACTACGTAAAATACATTTTCTCTGTAACACCGAAACCCTCATCGGTTACACTCTCGAGGCTCATTCCAACCGAACGTGGGTGGCGTGCGGTGGTAAGTTCCGAAAATCTTCACTCTGTCGAACAGTGAGAAAAAAGTTTCCCACCCGTATCGAAATCTGGTCGGATTTTTTCATCGAATAAAAATGAAAACTTGTTTTTCTTTCTTTCTTTCCATCTATCTTTCTTCAGTCCGTGATTCGCCGGCGAGTTTTGGAAAAAAAATATTCTCTCTCGCAGTTGAAAACTGTACTGAAATTATCCCGCGAGATATTCCTTTTCATGTCACGGTGATACCCCGTGTGCCCCGTCATCGGTACGTGGCGTTCGATACGTGACCTGAATCGTGCAGGAAAGACCCGAATCGCGGAACTCAAAGTGTCCTATATTCGCTACTGTCTGCTACCTTTGTGCTAGTTCGACTTCTGCAATTAGTTGTCCTATACCAAGTGATTTTCTACAGTGGCGATCGTTTTACCAGGAAATCTTACATTTCCTTCATTCGGTCCTATCGAGCGGAAGAGCTAAGAAATGGAGTGAAGAAAAAAAATAAAATAAAATAAAATAAAATAACGAAAGAAGCAGTAAGCATTTTGAAGTAATCTCAGCAATGGGTACTCGTGTCCGTGGCACCCCCGTGTCTTTTTTGTTCAGGTATTAATGGATCGCACTCATACCGTCCATCGTGACTTTCCACTTCCTGTTGTATTCGGGCGAGAAATATTAATTTATTGAATTCCCGTTGACGCTACCTTATAAAAGTTGATCGAGTTCCTTTTTAAATTCAATACCTTGTATTCATGAGGTACTACAGCGAAGCGCAAGTCATAAATTTTATCGTACGGTGACGCGGGGAATGGCGGGAGCTTGAAATCTGTTCGATAATACAACGTCCAAAAACGATCATCATCAACCGAAATAACGCTCGCGGTATCAGATTAGGTACTTTTGACCAATTGTCACGTCATCCGGCGAGCATTAAAGGCGAGCTTTATCGGTTCGACCATAAAAACTTCACCTTTGAACGACTGAGGGTGAATTACTAATAAAACATGGCAATTTTACTTGACAGTGAAACTTTATTTAATCGATCTTCAGAGTTATGCGATCGCGGTGGTTTCTTTCTTTTTTTTTTAAGCAATTTATTCATTACACTACCTACATACGTACTAGATTCTTTACTTTTCGTTTTTTCCGTGAACCGACATATACAAATTCTGCACGATTCTTATAAGTACTATACGAAGCTGTGTTATTTACGCATTGGTCGAGACGTGTCCACAGAACCACATGAATTGTCCACATATTGACACAAACTGGCTTTCCGATATACCCCAAGCAATTGATCGATGGATGAAATTTGCCGAAAGCTACGTGACCTTTTTTTTTTTTTTTTCTCATATTTTCGCGTTTGATCGATGTGTGCGCACCCGGCGGAGACACGTTATTTGGCTTAGGAAATCTGTTTGGATAAACATCGAAGGTTACTACCTATACGTATTGTATATATGAATGTAAGTTCCGCTTCACCCCTAATTTCGGGTTTTTGTAGACGCGGAGTTTCGTCGCAGGTAAATATATGCTCACGAGAATTGACATCATTATAGGGAAGAAAAGCTTTTAGAAACCAACTCTTCGACCTACGTACCGATTCATATTATACACGTGTGATACACGTATCCCAAGTTTCTAGCGGAAACCTACGAACTTTGGCCCACTTATACAGCCACTAATTTCTACCTACGGAAAGTTAACCCCTCAATTGAAGTTTGAAATTTTTCTTTTTCCAATCGTTTGCACATTAGTTGCCATAGGTTTGCAAAACCAGAACGAATCATAACAAGAACCCTCTGTGGACCGATCGCGCGGATGATGTGGAAAATTTGTGAAATTTTTGAACACCCAACCTATGTACAACTGAACCTGTGCGAAGCTCTTAAATCGAGCGATGCTGGAACGCCCTTAAATATGATGTGGTACTTTGTACGTAGTCGATGGCTGCCGAGCGACTTATGCACTTAACATATTAAAATTTGTGCACGAGATAAATTATTTTAGCGTTAGAGGAGAATCTACTAATTGATTTAGTGCTTGAATTAAAAAATTAGCAAGACCAGAGGATCGTCGCTCTTAATCGGAAGAAGTGGACTACTTCTTGGCCGTAAAAGCCACCGCCCAACCCGTGTGTGTATCTTTCGGAACGTTGAGTTTCATTACTGTCGGACGGATGTTATCTTAACCGAGACTGAAGTCATCCTTTGTCTTTTACCTCGAGGAAATTGAATACTCTGTCAAGACGTCTACACTGCTTCACTTTTACTTTAATCCGGACTACAATTTAGTGAATAAACGACACCCCGATGATCACCGTGATACGTTATATCCGGTTTATAATTTCATTTCTGGAAACGCGATCGTGCGAAGGATAATAAAATTATGCTGTAAAATTATGTCCCTAAAAATTTTTTTTTTATTTTTTTTTTTTTTTTTCTCTTCAGAGAATGGAAAGGGTTTGGAAGTTAGAGGCACGTGGTCAGATGTATAGTACAGAGTCACATGGCACAGGTCCATAGATAGTCGACGGTCTGTGTTGACGTAACCTGGAAACCTCAGTTTGTAGCCCGTAGCGAAAGCAGCATCAAGCAAGTAGAGCCGAGAGGGCTTACTTCGAGCTTATCTCGTAACACTGCTTTGTCTCGTGTTGCACCGGATAGAGGAGATGTCTTGTTACCACGGATGTAAACGCTGTCCGCGAATAGATACGACAAAGCTCGGTAACAACAAAAGGCCTCCTGAAACAGTGAGAAATGTAGGTGAAGACGGTAGTTGGAAATTTATTAGACCGCCAGATGTTCCTGTCACCACTCTGCCAACTTTGACTTTACGCCATTCGAACGCTGGAGTTATCGTCCCATCCTACGCACGGGAATTTCACTACGGAAATCATCCGCACCCGACTAAATTTTTTCAGCGTTTGGTTCCGAATGTCTACGGTGTTTGTATTATCATTTGTTCCCTCCTTCAGCTATTTCTCCGAAATATGTTTCACGTATACATCCGCGACTCTTTGACGCGTGTCCTTTAAAAAAGCTCCTCGCGAACGTACGGTTCTCGACGACCCAAGTTTGGCACTCACCGATACCTCCTGTTCTCACTGAACGGACGTAGGTAAACTTTGTGCGGAAACATTCACCATTTTAGCTGTGAGTGTATATTTGATCACGCAATAAGAAAAGAACTGTCCTCGAGGAGGTGCGAATTTTCACCAACTTCCGTAGTTAGCCTCAATACTCTTTGAACATGATCGCCACGACGGTTGTTCTTGCACCGGATGGAAAAAAGTTGTCGGAAAACCTAGAAGAACCGTTTCCTATTTCACTTCGGAATTTCTCAAGAATGAGGTTGCTGCTTAAGCTTTCACCTATATATATATATCTACCGAACTATTGAAACTGCGAGTCACGACTTCCGACGACATACCTAAGCAAGGATCGAAGGGATAACCTCGGCCTAAATTTTTTCGGTCACGTTTCAAATCCGAAATGGAAAAAGTTTCACCTTTGATGCTGCAGATAATTTCAAATAATATGAAAAGGTAAATAGAACAAACGGGGGCGGCGGGGGGGAAAAATAAATAAAAAAGAAAAGGTTCGCTCATCCGCAACTGAAACTGGCAATTAAACGGAAAACGTTGCGGAATTTAATTTAATAAAACGGTCAAATTAAAAGTACCAAGCGAGCAAAGTTACCAGACGTTTTACCGTACGTATACCGAATACACATGTATACATTATACGTATAATTTACGTATATATGTATACACCTTCGTTTGCGCAAATAGGATATGTGCAAAATTAAATGAAGCGTGTAATCCGGTGTACGCGCTCCGCTATACGGATGCGCGCGATCGCATTGCCAACGCGAAATCATTAAAGTTTCATTATATTTCAAGCAAAACGAAATATTTAATTTTTGCTCATCGAGGTCGATAATTATTCAATTATTATTTCGATGCGACGTCGTTCGTAGCACGAAACGGTATCGCAAAAGCTCAGTATAATTTCACGCAGACACGCTGTGGCTTCAAAATTCCACGTACATCTATGTTTACAACGTGTATGTTTCTTGTCATTTCAGGCAAATCACTCGTAGTCAGGTACTACTAATGCACAATAATACGAGGAAAAAGTTGCAACTTAAGGAACCCTTTTGGGAAAACAAGGGCTGTCAAGGCACTTTGGCAAAAACGTCTCATTCCAACATGAGGGAAGGTGAGGTCATAAATATATCGGAGCCCGTGGTATCCGGTGTGTGCACAGAATCCCGTGACTTTGGATGTAGAAAAAAAAGAAACCGCCGGAAGTCCCCTGCGTCCCAAAACCTCGGAATTGCGATCTCTTTCAAAGAGTAGGGGTCAGCGTAGAATTACTAATTACATAAAATATTCATGCGAATATCGGATGACGACTCGTGCGACATTATCTGGTAATAAAGTAGAAGTCATCGGTATTAATACTTTGGATTGACTTCGCTCCGTCGCAAAATATACTCGGAAAAGTAAAGTTCTTCAATGATCCTTCGTCAAGTAATTACATACCCGCTGAAAGACGGGCGTACTTTTTATTTATTTTCGTTTCATTTTATACAGCGAGGCCTCGTCGTATTCGATTTCTAAAGCTTTTCTCCCGCGGCACATCTACTTTAAAATCGCAAGTTCCACTCGTGATAGTGACAGAATTAATTCACGAGTTTCTACAGTTTCAGTCATACGTATCACCACTACAGGGTCTTCGTTACCGCGAACTCTAGACTTGCAATTAGAAACATAATGCGCGTTTGTGCAACTTTGATCAGAAATTTTAGTAACAACAGGACCATATCACCGTAACCAGTTTCACCTCCATTTGTTGAAAACTGGTCAATTCGGCCAACATCTAAGGCTTGCCCGGTAGTATGTTAGAAAAAAAAAACAAAACAAACGAACAAAGCTACTAATGGATTTCGGTGGGTTTTCAACGTGTTGTTCGAAACATTTTTCATATTAAAAAAAGAACGAAAGAAAAGTCCGTGTTTACGGTTTTGTCCATTTACAATCGTATCTTACGAGTACGCAACGGTTTTACTTGCAGTAACGTTTTGATATACGGTTTCATGGTACATGAGGTAGGGGATAGGTATACGGTGGTAATATTTTTGCCGAGTTTGCGAACCATTTTAGTTTTTTGTGCCAGTTGGAAGGTATCCAGAAATTCAAACAGTTTTCCCAAAACGCGTGGCCGGGTGAAATATACTCTCGCCTCAATATGTGCCCCATGTTACAAAATTGTATAGCGAAGCGACCGGTGCTCGGCTTTTCCATCGGCACCGCATAACAGGGATTCTCATTAGCGAACGCGAGACGTAAGAACGACTCGAGACTCGAACGAAGACGACGAGAAATCGTTCATCTTGCCCGCGCTGTCTAACATTACGCTTATTTACAACCAGCTGTGAGATTTTTTTAATTTCATTCCGTGCGATTAATCGGTGTACGAATTTTTCCGTAAAAATAATTGTGAAACGAAGCTAAACGTTCCCCGGCCGCGAATTACGTCGTGAATAAGAAATATACACCCGCGATACTAGTATTGCGGGTACAATTAGTGAAAGATTATGAATATTTTATATTAATTTGGAGGGAGCTGACGGTACGCGCTAGCTGAACCTCGCTCGTAATTTCGTATCTCCGAAAAACCCTTGTAAAATGTATGTCGCGGAATACACGTGGGTATACCAATAAATATTTTGCCCACACGGTGCATCGATTATTGACCAACTTCGAGTTATTTTCGCGAGGCAAAGCGCCGCGCCGCGGAGTAGCTACCTCATTTAACTTACCCCCGTGTAATGTACACTTCGACCTCTTCTTTCGGAGACTAATTTCGGGTGAGCACCACAGGCAAGAAAGTGTAGTCTGCAGATAACTGCGGATAACCCAACCCAGCTTATATACATCACGGTTATCCCCAGTGTCCTTAATTAAGTGGCTCCTACAGGACAGCGTAGGTAGTAATATCAAATGTGCAGAGAGATATTACACCGAAATGAATTCTGCAATTTGCGAATGCGTTTAAGGGGAAGTTCTCGGGCTTTTTTTTTTTCTTATTTTTTCATTTTTCTTATTTATTTCGTTCATATTCTTTTATCTCCCTATCTTTCTTCGTTTTTTTTTTTTTCCACTTCCTTTCGTTCTTATATTTCCGAAGTGTGGGTACGCGTTAGCGGACAATGAATTATAGGATCGAAGAAGGGCCGAGCGGATGCCGTATTTGAGACGCCGGTTGTATTACCACGGTGAGAAAGCGCATTCGGATAAGGATTCTGGAAGGCGAAAGGAACTCCGGTTACCGCCCCATCGTAGATTATCCGATGCCGCTACTGCACCTGAAAAAGGCAGTGCCCCATTCTTTTTACCGCCGATCTAAATGCCCGCAGCAGAGATAAGAACCGTTGAGGGTTGTTGAAGAGAGTTCGAAACGAGGGAGAACAAGAGGACGGATATAGGCGCGCGTCGCGCGATGAAAAGACAACGACTTAACAACATCGCGTCGCATCGCGCGTCGCTTGCGGATATCTCTCGATATAATGACTCCCCTTACCTCTTTTCAAACACAAAAAATGAAGAAAACAAAAAAAAAAAATAAAAAAAATAAGACAGCTGCGGTATCCGGTTTGACTTTTCAAATACGCTACTGGAGCGTCGTCAGCGCTTCTGCGACGGTTTGTTCGAAAAAAATTTGTCCTACTTTACTCTCGAATCTAACGGAATGAGGAAAAAGTTGAAGAAAAGTTTCGCCGTCGCGTAACCGTATGATGAAAACGAGACGAATTCCTCGTTATTCGGACAAGAAAGTATATTACTTCGCGTTCTGCGTGGTTCGAATAGCATTTCATTTTCGGGTTGGATCCCTCTCGGGGAAGAATCTTCGCCCTCCCTCTTTGACTCGTACCGTATATACGTGACAATATAGGTACGTCGAGAGATTTTTCTCTCGTGTAGTAGTTTCCGTGAGGATTATTCCCGCTGAAAAGCTCTTATTTTTTTATTCATTTATTTATTTTTCTGTTCAATACTTTGCGCGAGAGATAAAATGAGTTTGTCCTTTATTGGCGATATTTCACGTCTACCATAAAATGATTCGATCCGACGGTGACTTTAAGTAACCCGAACTTCGGTGTATCGTAACGCGGCGTCACGGTAACCTTTATGAAAGGTTGACTCGTAACGCGATACAACCAGACAGACAGCTACTCAGCCGAAAAAAAGCGAAACGGATGAAAATTTTAGTTTCCCCGAGAATCTATCCGGATTTCTTTCTATATTTCTTCGGGAGAGCGACGCACGTAAAGCTGCATGGCTTAGGAGCACCTAATTCATTTCGAGAGCTTCGCAGTGGTCTGAGAAGCACTTGAGCTTTTTAACCCCTACGTTAACCCTTCTGACGTAATTTAAGAGCGTAACTCTTGAAAAGCTCGTCTCCTTCGTACGCGTAATCCGTCTTAAATCATCCGAACTTCCTTATATTCCTAGTTTTCCTCGGCGTCTCAGGTGCGAAAGGACAAAGAAAAAAAAAGAGACAAACAAAAGTAGGAAAAATTCTGGACTATTCCGCATATGGAACTAGCGAAACCGCGAACTGATGAGTTACGTCTCCGAGTTATGCCAACTTGGACGGAGTCCGGTTGGGCTAAGCTCAGTTGAGTGAGGTTGGGCCGAAGAAAGAAGAGAAGCAAAAAAAGAGCTTTCTTAGCATCAACTGCTCTGCAGGTGGACCTCCGAAGATTCGTTGAACCGCAATAAGGACAGAAGCTCAATGTCGCAGAGACGCCCAATTGCGCGGAATAAAACCGCATATTCTCCCCGTGCAGCGAAAAGTTTTCGTAACCCTCGCCGGGTTACGGATCCTACGGAGACGTACGTATATAATACGAGTGACTGATTTCATTGGAATTAGGATATTTCTGGGGCGGTGGATTACTTGGGCGAATTCTCTTCCGAGACTAGTTATACATACACATCCGTACATATGTATACCAATACCACGAATATAGCAGAGCTGCGGAGATGTGGGAGTTATAATTTACAAGCTGGAAGTTGCTTATTTCGGAGGTGCGAGGCACTCGGAGATGGAACAAAGTTTAAGTAGATCAATTTTATAAATGGCATTGCCCGAGGTCCTTTCCCACAGATATTTTCCAACTTATACGTGACGAAAATATAAAACTTCATGGCTTCCGGTTCTTTTTGAGTAAACGACAATCGTATATTACATCGAAGTCACGTGTATAATACGTACACGGTATACGTAATAATCATGAATCGAATTTTTTGAATATTTTTTACGAATGATCTTTGCCTCGAGAATAATCGTGCCGAGATATTAGGCTTTCTCTTTCTTATCGCTTCATCCGCCTTCTTGGCTGCTGGAGAGTTACAAGGTTGAAAGAGTTTTCTTTTCTTAAAAATTTTCCGAGAGACACAATTATGAGGTTACTTTCGCCCATATTACGGCTAGTTAGTGCGTCCTTTTATTTCATTTCCTTTATAATCTGGTCTGGTATTTTTTTTCATTCTACAGCCGAGCATCACCGGTTCGTTATCGTTTCACGTGAATAAATGGGACGAAAAAAAGTCGAAGTAAAATAAGGAGAAGATTAGCCGGGCTTTGAGCTAAGTGCGCGAGCACATCGAACGATAATATAAAGATTCACCTTTGAACCCGATGCCGTATACTTGGAAATTCCTCAAGTTTCTCTGTAATCAACGGGTCGTCTCAACGCTTGGCGAGGGAAAAAGGAAGAAAAAAAAAAAAAAAAACATCCGACTGATCATTAGCAAAATTATATCAAACAGAATCCCGAATGAAATATAAAATATTTTTTCATTGACTTGTAAGAGCTACCAGTTACAATACAGTCGGGAGAAAAAAGCAAACTTGCTAATAATGAAAACGAGGGAGATAACATTATTGGAATCGATTAAACGGAGGCGCGGTTGACAATATACGTACAGACTATCGAAGTCATATCCTTGGTAGGCGGCAAACAAACGGTGTAAATGCTAATGTCCATCGTCACAAAACACTCACCCTGAAGAGTAAAAGCTATGGCGGTATACCGCAGGAAAGGTGAGTACACGTAGATAAGAGCTTTCAGGGTAACAGCTTGTGAGAGTCGGGACCATTAACCGGACGGTTTTCCAATCGTTGAACATCTCGCACTCCCGGAGATTGCATTAAATAAACATTTCATTCGCGACGACTCGTATTCTACATACACTGTTACTGCGTTAACAGACGTTACCGTTGAATATTTTCGGATCGAGTCGCGGTTCGAACCATTCGCGCGATCGATCCGAACCGACGACTCTCCGATCCTAATCATAGAAAAAAAAAACAAAAAACAAATCAAAATTGTCGAGTCAGAGTGGCGTGTGACAATTCTCTCTCGTTACTCACGTCGTTCGAAATGGACCTAACAAATCTGAAAGGCGCGTAACGCCGGTCGTATCTGGTATGCGGTTCGAGTTGAAATCGATTTTGGGTAATGCAGCTACGCTCAGACGTCGCCGTTATTCGCGCTGAAAATCTTTTCCATCGGAACCGCTAATGGCCGTCATTAATCACCGTCACCAGAAGGACGGAAAAAAAGCAATTATACAAATGCCACACTCCCGCCGTTCGTCGTGGCCCGTCGTTCGTACTCCTCTCAATTTTACAACGCGAGTAAACCGTAATTGCTACACGAAGGATGCACGCGAAGCTGCATGATCCGTCATCGTTGGAAGGGTAAAAATCCCCGTAATGATATCACGAGGCGGATGAGACGGTCAGTTCTGAAGGCTGCTGGTGAATTATGGAAGGAATGAGGTACCCGCACACACAGGCTCACACTGCGATGGGGTTCGCAGAAGAAAATTGGAGATGAGGAGACACTGGCTCCCAGTTCGCCAAACAATTACGCGAGATTAATGGTCATCGAAGAACCTGTGGATGGGTCTTCCCTCCGCGGACTTTTTGTCCCATCTCAGACACGCCGAGCAATTTCTACCTTCACAATTCCGAGGGACGTGAGAATTCCTCGCAAATTGGCATCCGATGAAAACTATATAGACGTATACGTTCGCCCTCAATTAGCTACTGGGTATGGCCGTTCCGCGGTTGTAACCTCGGAGGAAATCTGCAGCGGTCACCCGGAAGTTGCACCGGATGGTGAAGCGGGTTATTTTCCTATCTGGTCGTCCCCTACAAGCGACGTTGCGAGGAAAAAATAAGAATCGGTCAATCGACCGATGTGTCCAACGGGTCTTTCGATACTGTTGAAAGTCAGTCGCTCATCGATATTTCTTCACGCGCTGAACTCATCATATGTTTATGCCGGCTTGTACGCCGCTCCGTCAAACTCGAGGATATATGGAAAAAAAGGAAATTACAGGGTTTCGATATCGATTCCTCACGTAAACGTCCAACTCCTGGATTCTGAAAGCACGTTTTACCACTCGAACCACCCCATAGAGTAGTTGTATGTAGGGGAGATTAATTACCGCCCAAAAATGGTCACGCGATCTGGACTTACGCTTTTTAATTTCTTTCCCAAGCTGCATTATACGCCATGCAATTTCAAACGTATTAGAAAGTTGTAGTCTATGAGATCATTATTACACTTTTTCCCAGTTTTATCTATCAACGCTTTTGCAGACTATATAAAATTGTACTTACTTAGTGCGTTTGTTAGAATTACGTGCGACTTTCTTGTAGTTATATTCGAACGAGTTCCGTGGTAATTAGTGTTAGCAGGAATGTTTACGTGCTTGCGTAGTTATCCAAAAATCGCTTGGACTCGATTTAATTTGCATAAACAGATATTTCTCGATTGCCGATAATTTTTATGGTATACCAATCTCAAAAATCACTTATATTGGCATACTGTCACATGCAATACATACGCTTATCCACAGACTAACAAATTGCGCGATCCGGAATCTCCATGAAAATCAATGAACCCTTCATAAAAAAGTTAAAAACCTTCATTTAATATATGTTTCACTGATCCGCAGTTTTCCGTAGCCTCAGCGTTCTACGATGAACCGGTCGCCGCGTCGGCTGGCTCTAAAAAATAACGTGAAAAAAAATTTGGAAAAAACCAAAAGAAAAGTTGTGAAAAAATCTCTTTCAACACAATTGAAAGCCGGGCGAATCCGGAGCGAAAAACTTTTGCGCCATCCACGCGAATTCGTGTCAGCGACGGTCCTTCTTCTCCTTCACCCGCTCCCCCCCCCCCAAAACCATGATCTCCTTTTCACGGGGTCGTAAGTCAGTTGGGTGAACGCGTGACGCGACATCAGCTCATGCAATAAAGTCATATTTCTTCGGAGCTATTTCATTCCCGGGCTTATCCGCAGCTGATCCTCCGACTGTTTTCCTCTCTTTCTTACTTCCTCTCAGTTATTATCCGATCGCCTTTTGTCTCTCAAGCTTCTTCCTCACCTCGCGATCCTTTATTCCATAGACGCCGCGCGACGACTATCGGCCGTAAGGAGAATAGATGATGATTCATGGGATATTTTTTTCCATTTATTTTTTATTCATTGAATTCCGCTGACTGCTGTTATTAAAAGTCCAGACAAATCCGGACAGCTTTTCACTTTTGTTTCATTCCGCCGTATGCAATGTAGATGAAATTTATCTAAATTTTCGCCTCGGGCGTACGTATGAAATATACTCGTATTATCGTTGCCTCGGCGTCCGTATGCAACTTCAACTGCAGTAATAATGCACGCTTGTTTCCAAACTACGTGCAGACGTCACTTACAGGCTCTTCTTTATCCATTGCAGATAATCACCGCAATTATTCCCACTTTCGGGGAATATTTACAGCTCTGCAGGCTAAGAATGGTTCACTCAGAGTCGCGCAATTACAAGAAAATGCTTTTACTGCTCAGGGGTACTACACAGGTATAATACCATGCAGATCCAACTACCCTGTCTTTATAAATGTGTCCAGTCGCCTACAGCGAAGTGCGAAAATCGTAAACGCCGGAGAATCGCTGCGATGCTGAACGCGGAAATTGAACCGCAATCAATTCTTGCGACGAGTCGAAGTCTCGCACCGCACGCGTATACCGGAAGGGGAGACATTCATCAGCGATTCGTACGAGTTCGACCGATATTACGAACTATTTTGAAAATATGGAGACTCCGCTGTACGAGTCGCACGCGTACCCTACTCACCTGTACATACCAGGTAACGTGCAATTTTGTGTTGTGTACGCGGTATGTTGCGCGGGGGATTTTGCGCCTGAGCGAAACGGTCGCGTGGCGTAGATACGGGGTCGAGAAACGGAGTCGTTGGTTTAGTTGCTATCGTCTTGTGTCGCGACGCGAGTCACCGTCGGATCCCCAGAGTTCAAAGCTGGGTCGTTGTTATAACGTCCATTATATTTACCGATGTGGAGAGACAGTGATCGTCGGGCCAGTGGTGCAGTGATATCGGTGTAGGGTCAGCTGAGCGGAGCCGGTTAATTCATCGAAACTGTTGTCGACGGTAATTTCTGCCCGATTCGTCCGCACGATGTCGGTATCCGGGTGAACTTACAGCCGCATTCGCTTCACCGAGGATCGTTTCCATTTTTGAAAAAAGAAACTTCCTCATCCGGTATTCTTGCCCGTTAACAAAGTTCCTAACCGGGGCAAGAAACTCCCCGAATAATTCACTGTCGCTCATCGTATACGTGGTGGAAAAGCAAGTATATATATACGCTGCCTCGAATGTGAATTACATAATTTATTTTTCCTGACGAGAAAAATATTCCCCGAGGAACGTCGATTCGCCGATCGCTACGACTCCGAGGACACAGGTAATCGCCGAATAATATTCGTTTCGATCCATCGCCATGTTCGTTTCTTGCGAGAGTTTATTTAGGGGTGCGTTGATCGTTGATAGTCCGTCAGAATAACGACGACCACGATACGTCTCGTCGCTACCGATTGAAACCAAACTAGTGGAAACGCTAAGCATATCATAGTATGCGACCGACTCGTCGTCGGTAAGCAACCCTCCGGAGTAAGCCACACTGGAATTCTTCGAACCCTTCGGTAATGCCACGCTAGTAATGTATGTGTAATGTAACCCCGTATCCCGCACATCGATAATAAATATTCGCGTTTTCGTGTTATTAAGTCCATGGAATTGTTGTACTTTGTAACCCAGAAGCCCGAGCACGATGTTCGTAATCCTGTTAAATAATTGTGGGCACTTTTCAGCCGTATAATACAATCCCGTGTATAATCTAATATAATATTGTAGTTGTATACTTATATGGAGCTATGACGTATGCTGGAGAAGCAAAATATACATCGCGTGAGTCCGATCGGTATCCCCGTAACAAAATCACGCAATGCTGAAAACGCTAGCTTGTAACGTTACCGCGTTACGTATACCCCATGCCCCGCATCGATAGCTTGATAATTTTTAGCCGCCCGTTTTTAAAACTTGTACCATCTACCACAAGCGAAACACATCCGACGTATGCGTCGCCTCGCATCGATTTCGAGGGTCGAGTTCATCGGAATTTTTTCTCTGGCGAAGCTCGTCGTGACAAGAGCGCATAATTAGAACGGGATGCGGAACGGAAAAGTGGTAAGTTTGTATGAAAAGCGGAAAGAGTCGAACGGCGACCCTTTGATCGCCTTAACAAGCAGCGTGCGCTGCCGGGGTGTTAAGACTCGACGGATGTGGCGTTGAGAGGCGATTGCGAGGGACGGAGACACCCGCGATTCGCTCGGCTGCTCGAAGCGCACGGCGAAGCTATGAAATCGGTCGGATGCACGCGGCCGTCGAATTTTCACGTAGCTGTGCGAAGCAGAATTTCTTGTTATAAGTTCCCCCTGCGGGCGCAGGGGGATCCGCATATGAAACGCGCGTACTGCATACGAAGGTAACAAAAACCGATGCAACTTCGTAGCCACGAAATTCAACAAACAGGATTTTCTGTAGTCGGGTATCCCTTAGATTTAAACCGCGTGGGAACATCTGGGGCTTGATGCTATAATACCAAAATGGGAAAACTTTTGGAACAGCTTTTCCGAACCAATGTGTGTCGGTGGTATCGCCACTGCATTCAACTATGTACCTATTTCGTATACGGAAATAGTAAATCGTATTCCAATAAATTCACGACTACCGCTATTCCGGAGGCTTTCCTTGCTACAAACACGTGCGATCCCGCAGATTATTATTTTTTCACAGTTTAACGGGAATTCCCGAATGATCTTCGTGGTTTCGTGATGCACTTTCATACCTGTCTTTCTTCGTCGCGATTTCCGCATCGCTGAAATCTTTCGATCTTACGGAAGAAAAAAAAAAAAAAAAAGCTACAAAAAGTTTTCCGCAAACTTATTAAAGTTGTAAAGTATGTCCCGAATCGGTCGAAGTATGTATATACACGTATAAAAATCTTGTTAATCAGATCCGGGATTTGAAAGGCAAAGGGAAAATACGGGGGAGCGAGAAAAAAGTTATATTCGTTTCTCGAATCATGGTAATAACCGAGGAATTCTACTTTCCCGAATTGAAACGAGTCGCAATGTCTTTATTCACATGATCGACGGCCAATTTGATGGTAATCTTTTATAAGAAATTTGTTGCACGCCGACTGAATTGTCACGCATTATTCTCAGTTCTGATATGACATCGTATTATTTTCTCATGCGATTCCCTACCCCCGGCCACCCCGCCGCCATTTCCCAGCTATACCCAGGTATCGTATCGAATAAGAAGGATTTGTCACTCTTCTCCTTCTTCTTCTTCTTCTTCTCCTTCTCCTTCTCGATATTTCTGTATGTTACGATGCCTAAATCGTAGTTTAGTATTCTCCCCGTATATTATGCATGGTCTGCTTCGACGTAGAGCTACCGTATATTGCTTCTCTCCCGTCAGATCGTCGTTGTCGCGGTACGGATTTGATTATGGAACAACCGAATCTGTACCAAACTTTGAAAGCTTTGCTTGACTTTTGGAACAAATCGAATTCTCTGTCTAATTCGACCACTACTCGTAACATATATGTATTTCCATTACGTCTAGATACATTCGGGAAATTTCGTTGCCCAATAAGATCACGTCCCGATTCTACAGTCTCCGAAAAATCCGCGTCCCCTGACTCGATCTCCCTCTCATAGAAACAACGGAACAGAACAATTCGCCAAACAAATCCACAAGTGTGGACTCTATAGGTATAGGGGTTCAGTGGCCGGTCAAAAAGAAAACAGGAAGCATCCAAAATAAGTTGGACTAAAAGTATACACATATAAGTGTACATTCTCTCGGAGTATTTTCAACAAGTTTTCGTACCAGAAATAAGGTGGTGTCTCGAAGAATGCACGGTTCGATGTAAAAGCAAATAGCCGGTAAAGTAACGTGCATGGCGGGGTAAAACATTATACGGTAAATTTACTCCCGCGGTTTCCGTAGGGTACATCTACTTTGAAGGGGTTGACCGTAGGCTTAACTCTCTAAACGTTGAGGTTTAGCCCCGGAGATTGTGAAGGGTGGAAATTAGTCCCGCGTCAAAAATCAATTTGGGCTTGAAATTCGTCGGAGAATCATGTGGGGGCCTGCTTTTGGTCGATTGGTTTTTGATCTTCCCGCTATTTAACCGGACCGTCGCATTGAATTCCGTGACACCTATGAATTGCTTTCGGACCTGAAATGGAATGAAACAATATCAAGGGTGCGGAGACGACAAAGTTGGGGACGATTCGCCACCGGGATCATTCCGTTCCCCTTGAAGAGGGTCGGCGTAATAAACTTATGAGTGCCATTGCTCTTGACACGTGGGCTACCGGCGTTGCAATAATTTACACCTCCGGCCATCGCCCCCACATCCATTACTTAACACCCTCCCCCTCCCCCCACTTCTCACTCTTCTCTTCCGTACTCTTCTTACATACACGTGCGACGCACCCACCCCTCGCATAACTACGCGTATACCTATGCGGGTTATACATAGATAACTACGAGCCTGCACCCTTTCTTTACACTGTTTCGTAACAGAATTTGACGGGGAAGCGTTACGACCCAGGCCGATGTAAAATGGACTTCTCTCGCGGCGTTTGCGGTTCTAAACCCGAGGCTGAGGGTGAGGATGAAAAAAAAGCCGAGACGAATGGAACCGGGAGGATGGAATAAGAAAAAAAAAAGAAAATAAGTGAAAAGCCGTTTTTAAATCGGAGAATACGTGGAGGAACGTCGCGCGACGCCAGACTACATAAATCCGTTTCCCGTTGAAATCGCTACGTCTCACTTGGTTCAGACTTATCGTAACCGAGAACGTTATATTCCACTGAATTTAGAGGTAGCGATTCCTATTTTATACGAACCTGGGTTGAAATCGAAAATCGGCAAGAACGCGAAGTTAGACACTTAAAAGGAGAGATTGTCTAGAAGATTCGCAATTAGAATTAGACTCTATATAGTGTACTGTATAAAATGTCGTTTACTTATACGCTTGCCCGCGAAGAGTAAAGCTTCCAGGGTGGTGCGGGAAGTCCTGGGAGTCCGCGAACCCCGTTTGCCGCAAATTGGGTCCTTAAAGCTTGTACTTTACGGGGTGTAGTTTCCCTACGTACAGTACCACTGCAGAACCGCTCGCGGAACCTCAGCAGCGCCATGATTGTTTAAACATCCCAGCAATTATTTTTACGCCCCTGGATTATTGGAGGAGACAGGGAACAAATTTCCTGGAAGAATATTAACCTCCTTCGTAAAATACCGCGGCGAACCCATTATCCCTGATTTTAGTCTGGCTAGCAATTCGGCCGGAATATACGTCCTTCGGGGATGCTGTCGCGACCGGTAGTCCGCCGCCGTTATTTCTAGCTCAATTTCACCTCCCATGTTTTCTAATTTACCGGAACTACCTTTCAACCGACATAATTCGACATTCTATCGTCATACGCGCCTATTGTGCAATGAAGATACGTTTCGAAGCTACGGTAACGGATATTACCGTATTATTCTATAATGCCATAGATGTAACGATGATACAGTCTCAAAAACAATCAGCAGGAAAAATATCGCTCGCGAATGGCGATGGCCCAAAGCGTACGTAGCGTACGTACCTAAATATCGTATAGCGGCAACGTAATATGTCTCGTCGTTCTTCTTCAACGTGGTAAAAGCTTTTACAAAATTGTGTTCCTCGGAATCTCCTCCTCCTTCTTCAACCTTCAACCGTTCTCCTCGCTTCGTTCATATTGTTTACCTTTGCAGTTTTAATGACGAGCTCATTTCCAAGTGAAAATATCGCACGCGTTAATATACCTACGGTCGTGGACGTTGCACCGCCAAGATTTTGTTGAGCGAAAGTTTTCTCTTTCACAATTTTTCGTTTCTCCGAGATGAAGTAATACGGTACTCCGCACGGTAGGGGGAAATCGAATTCGAGCCATTGATTACTATCTGTATTATACGACTTTCGTTCTCTCAGGCGATACCCCGTACACCCATGTATACGTGCTCTCCGCAACTTGAGGAGAAAATAAAATAGATAAAAAAAAAAAAAAAAACTCTAGTCGTATACCTACCGTACGGGCATATTTTACGACAGGACACCAGATATTCGGTACAGGGTCGACTACTCGCTACAGATTTTTAATTTAGGGGCGGAATATATTTTGTCCAAAGGCCGCGAGTGCGTACGAGCGAGGAAAGGGAGAGCTGAAAAAAAAAATAAATAAATAAAAATAAAAATAAGGGAAAAAGAGAAGTGCTCGGTTACAGCAGGAAAGGGACGCGCGCACATAGAAGTTGCGATATCAGAATAATATGTACATATCTTGTACATGGCCGTATAATATCCTTGTGCATATCTGTATGCCTTCGTATAATAAGCAGGCGTATATGGTCTTCCACTTTCTGGACGCAGACGAGCCCTTCAAAAAAGACATAAAAGGTTGTGGATATGTGTAAGAGGGAGATTTAAATGCATTCGTTCGCTGAAGGGTGGTGTATCCGTATACCTATGTATCCAAGGATTTAGGGTTTCGAAGCTGCGAAAAACGACTACGACGACAACGACGGAAAAGACAAGAAAGACGATGGGTTGAGGGAATGGAGTGGTTACAGCTTGTTCCATCTGCTTCTATCAAATGAAATGTGTCCAACATTTTAGCATGCGATCTGTTTCTATTATACCTTGTTCTTTTTCGCTCGGGAAATAAAAGTATCCAGACGCACGACCCGCCATAGGGTGATACACGGTGTGGGGTCCGGTATAACATCTAACGGGATCTCCTCCAATTCCACCCCCGTACGCGACAAAACTACTATTTTCCCCAATGGAATAAAATATTCCCATTTTCCGAACGATAAAATTCGCCGAATGTATACTTGTTACCGTTTCCGACATATCTGCTTAAAATTTACCCCAAAAATCTATCTCTTCGTAAACCGTTGACAATGAGTTTCGTCAACATCGTACGAAAATTTTCAATCCGATTCTATTCCGTCCAACTGACGGATTCGTATATCCGTACGACGCGGAAAGGACCAACAAAATAAGAAAAAAAAAACAAAAAAAAAAAAAACCAAATAAAATAAAATCGAGGGAATCAAGTATAGAGGTGTTTGATAGCCATTCCAGCGATCGTTGTACGATCAATTCGTCGGTTGAATCGGTATCGCTGTCGGTAGAGGTAACAAGAGGGATGTATTTTCAGCTTATATACCGACGTCGCTGTTACTACTCCAATTATCAGTATCGCGTGTTCAATTTCTTTGACTGATTTCCCAGTCGGGACACTCGGTTCGAGTGTAACTTCAATTCCTACAGTTACGAAGTGCGCCGATCTCCGGATGAAAAGAATCGCGCCCGTCGCCGAGATTCTTATACCAACTCAATCACTTTTCTCCCATAAGTACTCCGATGTAACTGTATATAGATTGCGATCGTACATCGCTTCGGATATTTTTTCTTTTTTTTTTTTCTCTCATGTACTCACAACGCGCTAAAACGTTCGAAAAATATTTCATTCCTGCTATTATATCTGCGGCATCATCCTCGCGAATGATAATAACGGTAGCATAATAACAATAATAATAATAACGTCAACAATTATAATGACAACTATAATAATAATCTCTATTGACGTCGATAACGAATCGGGTTGTTCAGTACACATCGGTTACATACTTATGCACAAGCGAATACCTATACCTATAGGTACAATGCTCGTAATACGATACGAATCGATTTCTGACGTCAACTGACAATGAGAGATACGATCGGTCTGGATTTTTTTAGGTTTTTTCTCTCTTCGTTATATCGCTTGTGCGTATGTGAGAACACGGTTTCTATTCGATAATAGATCGACCATCCATCTCCGCTCCGCGAGTGGCTGGAAATGACGTTTGCCTCGCAGGGCGACAGAAAAACGAGAAAGAAAATGAAATAGAATCAAGTACAAGGGCTCGTGTGTGACTACCGAGCGCGGTTGTGCGACGATGGAATTGAATGAAGCCAATCAGCCGTTTATTGTTCCTGTTTCAGATACCACCAACCACCGTGTATGAACCCACCTATGTTCACGCATTTAGTACCGCGTATACCTTAGTTCGCCATGTACGGTTTGTCCTTTCTTTTTTTTTTTTTTTTTTTTCTTCCAACTTTTACCGCTCAACCATAATTCACTTAAGAGACGAAAAAAAGAAAGGGAAAAAACAATTGAGGATTTCCTTTGTAACGCTTTATACGGAGGGTGCGGTTTTATCCTAAAAAATGGGGACGGTTTTACCACCAAACGAACAGATTACCGAAGATACCGAAGGATTGTCGTGAATGATTCAATTTTGAAGAGGAAAAAAGCATTTTTCCTCTTTTTTGTTTTTTCCGAACGGTTAGGCACGGAGATTTTTTGATCGAATAGCTTATAAACTGGAAAACATTTGACTGTAAAATGACCAGAGAGATCGGAGTGTCTCTCAAAATTCGTAAGGTAATTTAGTCATACGTATTCTATAGTGTAGCGCAGTTTACGTTCGTCATCTGAGATGGATGGGACAACGATACGATAAGGTGTGCGGCGTACCGCGGCGAGGTTCCGATGAAACGGATTTACGGTCGAGGTTGGATTTACGCCAGGTCAAATGTCAAATGAAAGGGTTAAACTCACCCTGCTCGTGCCACGAGTCGGAGAACCTATGAAGTGACCGTTCGATAAAGATTCTTCTTCAAATCTCTCGTGGTTTCGACGGCGACTCGTAGCGATTCTAGCGAATAGTGATAAAATAATCAATTCCATGGACACGAAGCGCAAGCGGTCATTATACGCCCATATAATTACACATAGTTACTAATTGTAAGTTATTCAGAGTACGCGGTGTAGATTTCAAAACTACAACGGGTGAAAGTTTGGCCTTTAAAGTTGCAAACTACCGACGTGACTCACCCAGAGTCTGAGTTTATTTTACTTCGAAAATACGGGAGAGCCTCGAACGCGGCGCGGATCAGAGCTTGATAATTTCTTATTTCACGGCTCACTCTCCTGCACTTTTGGAGAAGTTTAGAGAGACTAGCTTTGGTTTGTTAGTTCTTTGCGATATTCCTCGGTACAAGAAGCGTGACTGGAGTTACGATGAAAACTTTGTACATAAGTTTGAAAATCGGTATGGAGGTGGAATTCAGACAAAGCTTGGATCGTTCGCCGAATACACACACACAGCGATGAATAATATCCGAACGCGTATAAAAATACGATTGAAATTTATCTCGTACTTTACCGTCGAAAGATTCACAAATAGACTCGATAATACCACCGGATATTCTCCATTTATCTTTATAACTCGAATACCGCCGAGATGCCCCATTACATACGGATATATACCAATTTCAGATGAATTCGTACGATTACCTCGCCTTCTGTTTACGATATAATCGCTCGAGAATTCGATGAAATGCATGGATTTTCATTCGCCAAACAACCCAGCCTTTTCATTCTTCCCCTTTCTTCCGGCGCATACAATGTGAACATTATTGGATCGGATGAAAGCGCGTACAATGGCGTGATATTGCAGTGTACCGTCTCATTGTGAATGAGATAGATAAAGAAACGCGTTTTAATTCTCATCGTCGTCTACTTATCTGATTAATGCTACGAGAAAGAGTTAGAAAAAGAAGCGAAAGAAAAATAACAGAAATCGTTCCAACGCCATTTCTGATTCGTATATCACTCGTATCGTCAAAGACTTGACTATATTTTACGTCTGGCATGTATAGTAAGGAGCACCCCGCATGGAGTAGCTGATGTATTATATCTACGTCCATATAGGGCAGAACTGCGGGCTACGTAGGAAATAGACGCTGTCTCGTAAATCGGATGCGCGAGGCTGAGCTTTATTGCGTTTGCTTTTACAGAGGAAAAATCATACCTCACCACAGCGCGCGGTAGCAGCAGCAGTTCGTTGTACGCGACCATCGTATTTTTAAGGTAAAACGCGATACTGCGACACCAGCAGGTTTGGGAAATGGGCACTGAATGAATTCACCTCGCACACATGTCCGCGTGTGTAAACGATCTTATTCCGTTACACAATCGATAACTGCCCCCTTCCTCTTCATTTTTTTCTCCACTCCTACAAACCCGTACCGCGACGTTTCATCCGGTAATTTGATTCTTCAAATCACTCGTTAAACATTCGTTACACATTCATTTGAATGAGTCATTAATCACGTACGTCACCGTCCGAGATGACATATACTTCGATTCCATTCCCTGCGAAAATTCCAACGCTCTTACACTTTACCGGCGGTCTTCGAAAAATCATTTCCGTATTTAATCATCGTCACATTCTGACCTCGAGTAGTCTCGCTGCTGAATGTGAAACTCTAATGAATGACATCGTTGGAAATTATTCCGACGGAAGGATTGTCATTATTTCCCGAAACATGGTGTCACGGTACTGTGCAGCTATACCTGCTTTCGTCCTCAGAGATTGATTAAAAATCTTACTCGTCGGGATGTGATTTTTTTGTTCTTGTTTTTTTTTTTTTTTTTTTTTCATTTTTTGTTTCATTTCTTTCTTCTTTTGCTTGTTCTGCGCCCAGTGACACGAACAGTTGCAAATCAACGCGCTGATTAACCGACGAGTCCGGCATAACAATGAAGGTATAAAAATGCGGAGAAGAAATAAGCGAAAATTGAAAAGAAGAAAAAAAAAAAAAAATTAAAGTATCCACCCCGCAGCGTGTATGCTGATTAGAGAACGAAATTATTATATATACACGCGGTAAGGAACTGAAACTTCAAATATTGACCTGGAACCGTTTAAATTTGAGTGAATTTAGAAAGTTTTTCTGCTGTCGGAAATCCGATACATAACGTACCAGTGGTGTTCAATTTTTTATTTCAATTTGCTCACGCCATACGGCTCTTTATATGGATATCTTCAATTGCATGAACTATTTTCTCCGTGTGTATGTATACGGTTTTCCAATATTTTACTTTCATTGGACGGAATTCAAAGCTGTAAAAAGATCCCCAATCCAATTCTAAGCGCTATTATAATTATGTATTCGTTTTCGAATTGATAATAATCTCTCTACGTGCTTCGTGGATTCCGCGGAAGGCTGAATCGAATCGGAGAACCTAGTGAGAAAGATGTGAAAATCGAGCGTACGCGTGAGTGAACGATCAGAGAAAACGAAAAGCGCGGTGATTCAACCGCCATATTGTCTTACGATTAGATTTGACGAAAAATTCGGCAGAGAGAATCGATTTTTAGAGGAAATCGTAAGGGGTATCCCTTGGAAAAATCTCGAATTTTGGCAAAAAATTTTTATTATTCAGAATTGATCGTATTACACTTTTTTTTCATGTATTTTGACCTCAGGTACACGAATCCGTTGTCCAAATTCAGCTACGAACATAATTCATGAATGAAATCCATGGCCACGAAATCACGTATTCGAAATTTCAATGCGTCATCAAATTCCGATCATTCGTTCTCGAGATACGACGGGAAACGTGATGGCGGGTTACGTAGCCGAGATTTCATATTTTAGCGGGCTGGACCCGAGCGCTCTCTATCTCGTTGGTCTTTCTACCGCTTCGCGGCGTATCGCCTCGCGTCCTACGCTCCCACCACGCTGAGCTTTCTCGCACCAAAATCCATATGTAAAAATCATTGGGCAAATGCAGTCCGCGCGGAGTTCGGGTGGCAAGCTCGGGCTCACCCAATCAGCAAGAAGTTCGCCCCACTTGGTGCGACTTCCTATTTTTACACGTGTTTCGGGCATCTTGACCGACGGCACGTGCCACATTATAAATATAATTTATAGCTTTTTAATCGTTTAAGAGGTGTGAAATCACAGTCCTTATTTTTTTTCTTGCTCCTATTGTGAGCAGGCGTCAGACGAGCTGTCAACACCTGATAAAGATCTTGTTCACACCTCGTAATTGAATCATCTCTTTCATCCACCTGATCGGCGGCATCCCTTTGCGGCATTTCTGCGAAATCTATGTAACCTCAAACCATTTAAGAAAGTAAATATGTAGAAATTCAGTATTTGAATGGTTCAGGGTACACCCAGCGAGTTCATTTCTGTCCATGAGGCCATACTGAAGCTTGAGACCTTTAGTACAGAAACAGAGGCACCGAATGTACATCGAAAAAAAAAAAAAATTCCAAAGAAATTTTTCTTCCTTTGCATCGCGGTGTAATGCATTATATAGGGTAGATTGATATCTTTGTGATAAAACGGTCGGTCGTTGTAATTTCACACGCATAATCAGAGTTTTTTTTTGTCAGTCTACCAATTTTTCCCATCGAGATATCTCAATTTGTCTACTCCAAAAAGCGAAAAATTGGCGATAACTCGATCAATTTTATAGATGAATTCCTCCGATCAAAATACATGAAAATAACATATAAGCCCTATTAAAAAAAATGTTGATTTTTGGGCCAAAACTGAAGTATTTTTAAAATCGATCGAAAGACACTTTCCTTATGTATTTTGACCCCATGAATCTAAATCTGAAAGAAAAATTGATCTATCTTTAAAATTGACCGAGTTATCACCAATTTTCAGCTTTTTGAGGTGAAAAATGAAAAATTGATTTTTTAGTCTATGTTAATGTAAATTGAGCTCAGGAATCCGAATCCGGAAGGAAAATTGAATTATCTATAAAAATGAGTTATCCCCATTTTTTCGTGATTTTTGGCATAAATTTGAGGATATATCGAAGGGAAAAAATCGTAGCCCAATTTGGACAATGGATTCGTGGTCCTGAGTTCAAAATACATAAGAAAAGTGCCATACGATCAATTTTCAAAAATGAAAATTTTTGGCCAAAATTTGAAAAAATCGTAAGGGAAAAATCTCAAATTTTGGCCAAAAATTTTTATTCTTCCAAATTGATCGTACGGCATTTTTCTTATGTATTTTGAACTCAGGACCACGAATCCATTGTCCAAATTGAGCTGCGATTTTTTCCCTATGAGATATCTCCATTTTTATGGTGAAAAATGCGAAAAAATGGGAATAACTCGGTCATTTTTGCAGATAGATCAATTCTTTTTCTAGATTCGGATTCAAATTACATTAGGATAGACCCAAAAATCAATTTTTTTTTTTTGACTCACAAAAAGCTGAAAATTGGCGATAACTCGGTCAATTCTAGAGATAGATCAATTTTTTTTTCAGATTCCGATTTCTGAGGTCAAAATACGTAAGAAAAGTGTAATACAATCTATTTTTAAACTACTTTACTTTCAGCCCGAAAATCGATTTTTTTTTCGGCTTTTCAAGGGAAATCTCACGTATAATCAGTTCAGGAATCCAAATCTGAGAGCCAAAATCATCTACTCATGCAATCGATCGAGTAATCATCAATTATTCGCTGTTGGGAGCAGAACAATCAAGACATATCGATTGGTTTTAGTCGTGGACCCACTTTGGTTCGTCGCAATCCTTGCATGGGTTGAAATATTCGAATTTCTCGGTCTACGAGGGGCCCGGAGGTTTGCCGGAGTCAGGTAGCCACGGGCGCGCGGTTTGTTGTGAGGCGTCACCTCTGCTCAGCCCCGAAGGTGACGTCTCACAACAAAGCGCTACGCTGCTGGTTACCTAACTCCAGCAAAGCTCGGGCTCCCCGACTCAACTTCAATTTCAAGTCAAAAAAAGAGCGTGTCATTTTTTGATTTTTTGTAATTGAATTACAAAAATGATAGGAAAAAAAATTTGAACAGTGAACGACTAAAAAACAATCACAATCGACAATTTTTAGATGCTTCCCATGATTTTTGACAAAAAAAAAAATTCTATTGCCGAAAGTACCCCATTTGATTAATTATTTATTTAGAAAACGAGTGGGCTACCTCAAAATATCAAGCAAAAAATTTTTTCCACATTTGAAAAATTGTCTCTCTTCATAAGGTACAAATTCTGCTCCCGTGCTAAGGAAATAAGAAAAAAAAAGAATCTTTTTTCAACCCATCCTAATGTTTATCTTTGAAATCAAACGAGCCCCGCTGCTCCCGTTCTCCGGATCTCGAGAAGGACCTGTGATGAGATTCGGCCCTTTCTGTGCAACATTCAGCTGGAAAACCGAAACTTCTATCGTCGATATTATTGGCTATTCAGCATGAGAGGCGCTGGGGTTATTTGCAAACGGCGATCAAGTGACTACTGATAAGGGACGATAGCGCTGTGTAGAAGCTGTTCGCGTATTTATACGGTGGCACTGGAAAGATTCAATTAAAAATAGATTCCGCCGATTCAGCGATATGAAAAATTTCAAATCAGTTATACACACACCGCAGGGAGGCTCGTGCGTTAATAACGCGTTTGTCAAAACTGAAAGTACGTACATATTTCCATGTATAACTATATCCGAAAAGCGCGAAGCCGTTAAATTGGGGGAATTAACATCGTCGTTGTAGCAGTCTGTGCGCTGCAGGCGGTGATAAAAATGTCAGGAAACGTTAACTATGGGTTACAAATTACGTCAAAAATTCGATACTGCATTTAATAAAGGGTGGAAATTTATCATGCGAGCACGGCGGGGCGACGACAGCAACGTCGCCTGCCCTCCGCTGTACATGTGTACACTCTATGCAATTTGATTTCAACGAGTATAAACGAGAACAAATCAACCGTTCACCGATACGAACAAACTAGAAAATTTTTCCTTTGAAAATTCAAAGTTCATCGGACCGCTGGACGAGTCATCGTCCCACCATCGAAGCTAATTAACACGCGATAAATTTATTTGCGCGAATGTAGGAAAATTTAGAATTCGATCGGGATCGTGAGGCGAATCGATATCCCGATCGCGATAACCTGACCGTGGTGGTTAACGAGATTAAAATACATTGATTCGGTAAGTGACGACGCGTATTCGTCTCTTTTATCGTTTGTCATTTGTGACCGTTTGGTAAAATTTGGCGATGTACGGTCTGGATCAACGTAGGGGCATTCGTGGTCGACGGTGTAGGTAGGTACGTAGTGTTGAACCCGATAAGTGGTTGCCTATAGAAATTGATCGTTGGAGGATAATTGTCATTAGGGTTGAACGGTGGCAGTCAGGCAACGAACCGTATCGTGACGATAGCTGAAACTCGTCATTGGTTAATAGCGGCCGCTCCGACTAAATTCGTACACAGATGTATAACGGAGGGAGTATCAGCTTCGTGTTTTACTATAATTTATAACGTCATGCACTCGGCACGAACGACAACAACGGCAACAGCATCAGCCATACGAATTTCACTGGTAATGATTAATTTCCTGAATCCGTAAAATGTAAATCAAAAGGTCATTCAATTCGTTTGTCGACTCTATCTAGCGAAAGATACGTATCCATAATACCATCGAATTGATGAATAACTTGGCACCGAATTTATAACACCTATCGACGGAAATTTCAACAAATTCAACCGAAATGAAACAACAAAATTATTGTACAATTTTCGGGGGTATCGCGTGCGTGTACGGCGGTCGCATACATACGTCGTGCGTGTAAAACGCACGTTGTCCTTGCGTGACGTGCTTTATTTTTAGATCGCATATATTTATCGTCGGAAAGCGTTTTGTGTGCAACGAGGTAAAGGTAAAATGGAATGTCCGTGATCCGAGTGACGGGGGCGGCCAGGTAGAAGCGGAGAAAATGGGAATACGAGCGGAAGATTTTACCGGTGCTCGCGGGGTAGTAGTTCGTCGTCTCCACCGGCGGGGTTGAGTTGTGAATTTGCGAAAAAGCAATGCGCGCGGTGTACTTGACGTGTACGTAGGTACAATAAAAAATTCCGTAAGCTGCAGACGCCAGCCAGCCCGTTCCGCTTACCGTAAGTAAAGCCTAATTACCCGGACTATACCTTGTCGTACTTACAACAAACCTACTTTACCGCGGTAAAATTGTGCACCTCACCTCTGCAGCGACGTTATTCACGGTGCGCGATTTTTTAAACGCGTAGGACTGTAATAAATAACCACTTCTGGGGAAAACTACGCGAGGGTTTGTTTCGCGGATTATTATACGCCGTATACATAGCAGCCATGCCCCGCGTCAGATGCAGTATAACGGCCAACCCTACGGACCGAAAATGGAAAATAAGAAAATGAAAGGTTGGGGTGGAACGTGAGCAGCGGTACGGAACAAAAACAAATACAGATCCTCGACTCCGGGCTGCAGTATAAGAGTTTTTCAAGTTTTCAGCTGCTACCCTTCTATATATTAAACCTACCAGCTACTTCATGGGGTTTTTTCCTCCAAAAACACGGAGGTAATTCTACCGCGAAGAATGTGAACGGGAAAGTTGTAAACGCGCGGCGTTAGCCACTTTTCAAAAAAACCAGAAGAAGAAAAACAGAAAACAACCTCACGTAACCTGTTTTTCTATTCGGGTTATAACCACCCTCTTACACCGTGTGCGTGTGTGTTCACCTGCCGTCACGCTATCAAATTCTGGAGGACGTATAACCCGAACTTCCGTATTCCAAAAGTCCTGTAGGATATACATTCGCATACGCATTGACATGATATACGATCGGGTAGCAGAAAATATTAAAAAAAAACGAAAAAAAAAAAAAAAAAAAATAGGTACACCGAAGAAGGAGAGACGAATGCTCGCTCCAAGTAACCCGATATACCGACGCGTGAAGGTGAAAACATCTCTTCGGATCTACACAGCTCCGAACGACGCTTGTCCAGAAGATAGCACAATGCCCGCTTCCCTCTGCCGGTATGGGTATACATCTGTGAGCTTTGAGTCTGAGATTCACCCTCTAGCCGTACACCGACGGGATTCGGGGCAACTCCGTCTCCGATTCTCACCGACCGCTTACGTAATATACCATTATTTCAGGGACATCGTTCTACTCCGGAAGATGAACTTCTTCATTCTCCGCTACGGATAATGTTCCGCTGAAAAAACAGAATGGGCGCCTTTTGGACGACCTGATGAAAAAACTGCGACAAAAATATGGCATAATTTGGATAACAAAAATGGGTTAGAAGGTCATCCCCTTTATTTTTTTCATCTTCCATTGATTTTTGTCTCCAGTTTTTTGTCGTGCATTCTGGTGTTCGGTTACCTCCATTCATTTTTTCACGGTGCAGCGGCTGAGTACACTCAAAAGGTCGGAGAAGACTCTCGATCGGCGTAGCACTCGGTTCTGAAATTTTCTACCGACCATCGGTGTACCTCAAGCGTTTGAGAATAGACGCGAAAAAATAAGTCGAAGAAAAGCTCACGGGCCGTTGAGGATTGGAAAACATGGTAAACGTTGTCGAGGTCTCCGAGAAATTTCACACCAATTGCCGATAGCCGCATGTCCTCAATTGACGCTCATCTCGATGAGACGACTCGTCGCGAAAATTAACTTCTCGAAGGGATTTCTTGTTTCCAGTAGCGTGGTCACCCATAGTGAGCTACTCTATACTGGCAAAGAACCCTCGTTCTATTTCTTGGAATGCCGAGGTGGTGGAAACCCGGTCTTAATCCGACAGCAAAAGCGTCATTTTACAATATTCTACATACCACATGAATTCCCGCGCACATACACATGACGCCAGATGGAGAGGAAGCGATGAAATCCCTGGAGAATTTTCACGCAGAATATAAAAGCTTTAGAGCTGAACTTTTATCGCAAGCGGAAAAGGTGAGAATCTTCTCTTGACGAATGCGGGCGTGCAGATGTGTACGTATATGTGTATTACGAGTACATATGAGTATTTATAATGCAGATATGTACTCGCGTTATATATATATATATATATATATATATATATATATATAAAGGTGCATATATTTATTGCCTTATATATAGCGGTACTTTAAAAGATCTAGAGCGCGCTTCCAGCGCCGCAAGACGGTAGTTTATTCGTTCAGAGTTAACTCATATCCTTCCGTTAATGTCCTCAACGTTTTCCGTTGCTTCTAGCCTGGATTATCATCAGGTCGTTTACCCGAGCAAATCTCATCCCGTGTGTATTTTCTTCTTTTTTTTTTTTTTTTTTTTTCTACTGAATATCGTGTAAATTATCACCTGACTTCATAATTCAACCATTTTGGCTCCTTCAACACCATCGCGCGTTCGATATACACCGCAACCCTGGCTCAGTTGAGTTATGAAGCTCTTCTTCTTTTTTTTGTCCAATTTCTTGAGAAACAAAAACTTTGCACTAAGTACACCAAGAATTTCCTATGTATAGCGTAGTTCAAGTTAGAGTTACAGTTGTAAAGGGTTCAAAGCTTCTCCAGTACATTTTCCCGGTGTACCAACCACTACGTATACGTACGCAACTTCAGAACTTCCGAAGCTTTCTCTCGCCCTTGTTATTTTCGTGGAAAATAGCTGTACAAAAGAGGCATACCCAAGTGTATAGGTATATGTAACAGCTAACCCGCGTCTTTTCATAAATCTTAAATCCACTTTTATACAAAGATCATTCAATCTCGGATGATCATTATACGCACTTCTGCGTGCTAATCGAAAACAAAAAACAGAAATCAAAGGGAGAGTAAAAATCTTCATAACCGGCGTAAGATTTGATAAATGCGTTGTGTTTTATCATTCTATTTTGTATTCTTCGTTGAATTCCGAAAACTCAACAAATTCTTCGCTTATATATATTATATATTTGTTTGCCAGGGAATTGGGGGGAAGAATTTGAATGCGCGACTCACCATCTCGTATTCACCGAAGACCGAGAATTTAGCTAACAATAAGAATAAAGTGAAATGAAAAGCTTACTTTATGTATCATAAAAAGCGATGCTATTTTTTTTTTGTTTCTATTAGAATCATCGGACAGTTCTTTAGATTGATATCGATTATATGCAGTTGCAAGAACATCTTAATTCCACTTTTTCGTATCAGGCTAGGTTAATTTCATTCGATTTAAAACAAGTGGAAAAAGTTCACCGAATTTCGGAATGGGGGAGAAATTTTTTTCCTCGGAGAGAGAAGATCACCCTTATTATGAATTCCTCTATTCTCTCGTCAATTTGAAAAGCATTATCAAAGTTGGAACCAATATTTGAACACCCTTATGGAAAAGAAAATTAAGCTACGGACGGCAGTCCGAAAGAGCGAATTATCCTGCAAAATTTGTCGAGAGCGAATTTCATCGAATCTAATCAACTAATAGGACGGTGGGAACATTTACGTACGAAGTTTTTTTCATCTACTTCAATTTATTTGCGATCAAACTGAGAAGTGCGTGGTCACAAAAATTGAATCGATCAAGATTACGTGGACGTGCGAAGGTGAAAAAAAGACGACGACTGAAAAAAGTTGCGCCGAATAATTATACAAGCAGAAATGCCATCTGTTTTGCATAATGTATAGGTATCCAAGGTATATATATATATATACATGTATGCGTAACACCGTTGAACCGTTGCAAGAATTTCCTTCCTTTGTTTTTCACGCCTATATAAGCCACGCGTTTGCCCCATCGGCGAAGGATATTAAGGGCTTCGCCATCGGAGTTTAATATCCCATCTAAATGCTGATTCTTTCAAAGGTTCGTTATTTGTGGTTATTCGGCGCTTAAATTGTGCTTAAAGTGCGAACCTATAAGCAGGCGCCGAAGCGCCGGAGCTTCCGCAAGGACAAGCGCAAACACCAGCGAATACGCGATCTTCCACGGTATCGACGTCGTTACGTGCCAAGCGGAAAATGCAAACAAACGAGCAGCGGCATCTCGGCTTATTGCTCACAATTTATGAACAAAGGGAGTCCGGATTAATGAAATTAATCCGAATCGAATAATGTAATACGGCGAGCTGCATGTATTTCAAGTTGGCAGACTCGAATAAATGGATTTTAAAATTGCACCCACTGCGTGTAATTTCCCTGTTTCCGTAATCCCGTTGCTCGATGTGAAATAAAAATGAAAATTGGGAGAATCTTTGATCGTTAGACGATCGCAACGTTCATTATTGGAAATCCGAGATAAATTTGGCCGGCGTTAACCCCCCCCGGAGACGGGAACTAGACGGGGACGGGCGAAAACACGACGCTGGTAAAACAGTGGGCGAGATATTAAACTACGGGAAAATCCAAACCACCCCATTATCACCCCCCGTGCCTGATGCTGCATAATATTAGCTGCACGATTCTTGACAATTTACATTTCGCAGCGAGTTGCGGAGATCCCGTTGTCGAGGGATGCATTAGCTCGAAATGCAGAGTAAAGAAGTGAACGAAAATAAAAGAGAGGAAAAAATTGGTAGGAAAAAAAATTATTCTCAAAGGGGTAGCGAATTCCCTCGGTGAGAAATTCCATGCCTACGCCGTTAAATCCTTCTTATTTGCATGATATTCAAATTATACATATATATACATATAACCTGTGCAGAGAGTAAAGCGTAGGGCGCTGTCACTTTTAAGGGATGGAAGAAATCCTCGAGGTACGAAAACTCTCTCTATTCCAGATTCGGACGCATTACTTTTTCACTTTGATTTTTCCTTCTTTTATCTCGCCCTACTTCTCTCTGGCTAAAAGCTTCAATAATAACGTTATCCGCATGCAAATATTCCCCGGCATTTTTGACACTTTTAGGTAACCGCTGGAGTTTTTATCGTACGGCCAACTACGCGGAGCGAGCGGTCATGAGAATTCGTCGCGATTACCTCACGCGAATTCGGTGGCTGATATTTTCATTACTTTACTCCGACGAATTTCGCCGCCCAAGCGTTGAACCGAGCAAAAGTAATATACCACCTTCAGCGACGACACTCACGGGCCGCTTGAATTCCCTCTAAACGTTATCTCGTTTCTGGACACGGACATTTATCTGTTATCCAACGGGTACAGCGTTCCCAGCCACTCGTGATACACCCTTACCACACTACCGACAAGGAAGGGTTTAACGCCGCGTTGTATAGATATATATAGATGGGGCAGAGTACGTTATTTAGGAACACGGGGAAACGATTATCATCGGCGGGACGAGAAATTGAAAAATAAAACCGGTTAAATTAATCAGGCGATTACGGCGTCGATTGCCGGGTGGAAGATCCCTACCGCGGGTATGCGTTTCCAATTATCTTTTACATTAAATATAAACTCTTCCAGCACTTTTGGCGAATTGGTTTTTAGTTCCGTTTGTTCTCATTCGCCGCGAACAAGTTTACCGATATCAATTAGTGGATTTTAGAAGCAAGCTGTCCGGATACCCGATAGTAAGTAAATCTTTCAGTTGAAATAGATCGATTATCTGCGAATAGATTCGAACTTTCTGATGTGTGACCCAGCCTTGCCTATAAAGTTTTCACTACCGCATACCGGGACAACCTTCGCGACACTTTTCACCGGTCAAAGATCAAGCAGCGATATTTAAGTTGGCGAAACTAATCGCGGCTGAGTAACGTAATGTACACTCACAATCAGTACTGCAGGGTCGTATAACGTAGGTAGTAGCGTTATACCTATACGCGTACCACAGATGACACGACGCCCTATCGCCCAGAGCCAAGACCCGAGACTTTGTGCCCAGATTACCACGGGGGTACGGAGTGATAAATTCGTGAACTAGCTGGCTCACTACCCGCTCATATCGTGCGTCTTGAAAATCTTCCGCTCAAGCCTCTCGTTGTGAAATAAGAAAAATTAATTATTGTCATTCAAACCTAGTTGTTTTTTTTTAATGAGACATACGTATGTCTTGGATAATTTTAGGGAGATTTTGGTTGGCGTCTCTCCGTTCGTATCGGCGATTAAATAGCGTTAAAATTGTTGTGATTTTTTGAAAATGAACATCCGATCTTCCTACTCACTTCCGTCAATCCGTTTGATCGATCCCATTAATTAAACGCGTGCTCCTCACGCATGACCGACGTGATATGAGCCTAGCCTTCGATCGTTTCCCCATTGTTTTCTCACTCGATTAAAACCCATGAATTATTATTAATAATAAACTGTTAGCATTTTTTGGTAGCTAGGAGATTTCTACATGATCCGATCGTTTCTCGAAAGCAATCTCGATTAATGATCCTCCGTCGATCATTTACTTGCCGCGTCATAATTCATTTCCATCACTTTTTCACGAAAATATATATCAACTCTGATTCGAAATTCCCAAGGATCGAGATGAGAAAAATTTCTTCATGTACATTTTCACCGAAATTTCAATATGGATCTTCGCATTACGGTGGAAGTTTGGAGGGAGAAGAATAAGTGGAAAATTCACGTCGTTCGATATTCTGTAATTTGATTTTTGATTACATAGAATTTCAGCATGAAAAGTCAATGGACCAGAATTTTCGAGCTTCGTAGAATCGAACTCTATAAAAAATGGAATATATATGAAATGAACAGAAATTCAATATAAGATTCCCACGCCGTAGAGAATGCAAAATTCATCTAATTCCAGTGGTTCGCTAGATTTATGGCCTTTTCATGGCCGTTCCGTGTCCTTTTTTTCATCATATATCTCTCGAACTCGAGACGACCTCAAACGTACGTAACACGATAACATCCCCTAGGAGCAGCAAAAAATTTTTAGTCCTTCTGAAGGAAACAAAAAAAAAAAGATAAAACAAGAAAAATATCATATCCCTATCCTTCGGGATCTCACCCCAAACATTTTTCCTAAAAAAAAAAAAAAAAAAAATAGAGAGAAAGAGAAAGAGAGAAAAACTACTGTGCGCCTGATCCCTAAAAAACATAATCCGATTACAGTCGATTCAGAAGTTTCAACACCCCTTTATGGTAGAGCACATGAATCTGTCATATTATATTATACGTATATACCACAGAAATATCTCCTACATCTTACGGAAAATTACTTATTTTTATTTTTTTTTTTTTGTTTTTTTTTTGTCGCAGTTCTCCGTAATTCTAACTAACTTTTGACTCGTGTGTTTGAAGTGTATATATTTTTTTTTTTTTTTTCTTTCAAGCACGAGGTTAAAAAGTGTATGACCTCGATTAGGCGGTGTCTTATAATATATTATAACATTTAGGCTGTGCCGTACATAACGTGTATAAGCATGAATAGTTATTCACCGGCGTGCAACGCGGTAAGTGTGATAAGGAGGCGAGTGGTGGTACGAGGAGAAAAAGAAATAAAATGAAACAAAAAGAAAGCAGGGGGTCGGCCGAGGTGTCTACCCAGTCCAATCATCTACTATGCATGCCTTTCACCCGGCGTGACTTGCCAGCTGAAGTTTTCATGCATTCGTGATTCGTTCCAGGCCTTAGCAGCTCTCCATCTCTCTTCTTTACTTCTCGTTTCTTCTCCTCTCCTTCTCACCTCCGACTTTCATCGTCTTACGTATTACATACCAGCGTTTTCCGTACCGAATCTTCTTCCCACCCTTGATAATATCCCCGGATAGCCCGCGCGCGACTCACCTACTTTACGTTCGTGCGAAGCGTAAGATTTTCCCAAATTGCTAAGATTCGCGTACACACCGTCTTACATGTACGTACGCGTGCTCGCGTGGATGCGAGTACGTTAAAATTTTTCATCGAAACTAGACGCAAAAAAATTGTACGGAAAAAAGAAAAAAAAAAAAAAAAATCGCTTCGGCGTCACGCCTCCGTTGCGTCGACGGGTAAATCATATTTCGCTCGAAAACTAACCGTTCCTCCCCCCGCGGTTATATACGCGCAAATGCATGTACATAAAGGCATTTTCATACCAGGATCGAGGATTTTCATACATACGTGGGAAATGCGCACGCGTCGTTTTTCTTACTGGGATTTATACTTCGTCTGGACGTATACGTGTCACGTTTGCGTAATACAGAAATGTTGCTGCACCGATGTCGTTGGCCTCGCACACCCGTCGCAAGGCGATAAGAGGTAACGTCTCCGATGTCAAATTTTCTCCGCAATTATCAATATATGTATACCGATATGCGTACACATTGTTCCGAGCCATAATGAGATGACTGTTCGAGCTTTGCTTGAGGCATAAAACCCTCGACCTTTTGTTATATATCGAACCTGCAGTTATCGCTAATTGGCTCTCATTATAATTCAAGGAGATTGAATCGTTCGATCGAACTGAACTGAGAAAAAATAAAGTCCAGCTAAGACGCTGTCTCTTTTCATTGGCTATATCGGATTCGAAAGAACAAAAATTAATTGCCACTAATTTGCTTGTTAGTTTTTTTTTTTTTTTTTTGTTTAACTTTTTTTTTATTCTTATACGACGAAAAGAAACCGCATCTGCAATCAGAATTCAGTAGTTCTCCGATTCTTTTTTTTGAAAAATAAAGGTACGGGGTGAATGAAAAAAGTTTGTGGAATTCGAGCTAACCGCTAGGTGTTACATGCGGAATTTCGGTGTCAAAGTTTGTTTAATTGTGTTAGATGTCTGCGCCACCATTAAACCTGCATATACTTAGGTATAGTTCATGTTTTATACATACGTCGGCCGCACCCTGACCGCTTAGTCTCCTTGGTGACTCGGCTGAATTGTAGTTCGAGCTATTTGTTTTGACAAGGGTGAGCGAGAAAAGGCAGGAGAAAGCTTAACCGCTAATCTACCACCGACGAAGGTTGATTACAACGGCCGTCGACGTATCCCGGAAGGATAAGAAAGTAATTGAAAAGTAAAAAAGAATCAGCGTCCACGTGACGATCCGTTGTCGCACTTTTTTTTTTCCCCCAAAATGCCACGCAACTTTTCGATCACCGCTACGCAGACGCGCCGAAACGACATTGGTATATTCTTCGAGGCGTGATCTGCGAGCGTGCGAAACGTGAGAGTCGAGATATAGCCATTCGTGATTATGAACGAGAACGAAATTTGTTGTGAATTGAACATTTATAACGGAAACGACGTCACACGATAACGATGACAATTCAACCGCGTCACGAATCGATTCGTCACAAGACACATCCATTCCTTCATTCATGAATTTTTCTGTCGGATGATTTTTTTTTTTTTCTTTTCCTTCATTATTTTTCATTTCAATCGCAAGTCTGAATAATCTCTTCGAACAAAAATTACATCCGCTAATTTTTGTCCGCAGATAATCCTTCTCTCGTTGTAGCCGGAGGTGAATCGTCGGCACTCCACGACCAGGTCCGATAACATTGTTGGGATTTCATCCAGGTCCTAACGACATTCGAGGGATCACGTTCATCCGGATAACACGTTATGGGATTTTTTTTTTTTTTTTCTTTTTTTGTTTTCAACGCGTACGTAGCGTGGGTTACAAAGCCACCTTATCCCGAATTTCGACGTTTAATCAGCTGGCATCCGAAACCGCCCGCGTGCCCAAAATTTCGTGACGCTGTTTTCCAGCCTCCGTCGATTATCCGCGCGCTTTTCGAGTTTGAAAAATTTCGCGATACACCGTACCACACGCATCGGTTATCCAGGCGGCGACGGTTGCCGTATGCACGTAAGTCTATTCGTCCATAGAGCGGGTGCGTGTGTAAATTCTCCTCGACTGGCCGTGTAATAAAAGTCAGTCTAGGTGTCGCATTGCGGTGGCGGAGTCCCTCGAAATACTCCAGAAGGTCACATACACGTCATCCCCTTCCGTTCCGTTTTGTTCCATTCCATTCCATTCTATTCCGCACCCGTTGTCTATGAGCACCGAGTGTGGGAATAGCCCGACTTTCCGCATATATATTCGATCCCCTGACAAATTTGCATCGAATCCCTGTCAAATTCAACGCGTATACCTACTGCAAACCCCAAAAAACGATCAACGAGTAAATAAACTTCGAGATTACGACGAGAGAAGTGAATTCAATTTTCCGTCAACTTATCCGCGATTCTAATTAGTTGTCTCGGATCGTTTCATCCACGGAATCGTATCGATCATTTTCGTTCAATTTTGCGAAATCGAAATTTGTTGCGCGGATGAAATTTTATCGCAAAATTGCCGGGGGGTGGCTCGGGTGGGTCAGAGGGGTGACGGTATAGAAATCAGTCGGGTTGGTAATTTATTTTCGTCACGCCGAGTTATCCAATTGTGGTGCCTATCTTGTCGTTCCCGGACGCGTGTTTGCATTAATCAGTTTGTGTGGATTGCTGTACACATAAACGGTGGCGATGGTCGTACCGCTGCAGTAACAGCGTAAAACGGGCGATACTCTCGCTCTTTACCGTATGCGCTGCTTCGCTGATTAGCAATTTCATTTTCCAAGCACCTATGTACGTACGTACGTACGTATAACGCTACATAGATATATGTATGTAAATGCACGGTATATTGTTTGGAGTCTTTCGACGATTAACTTTGCACAATCCCTTCGAATGAAAAACCGAGGGAATAAAAAAAAAAGTGCGGGGGGGGGGGGGGGGGGGGGGGGGGTGGGAAATGTAATCCACCATTTTCGGCGTGAATTTGCGCCGCCTTGATTCTCTGGATGTTTGAAAAATTATTAATATAATTACGTTTGCTCTGGAAGCGGAAAAAAAATTCATTTCCGCTGACACCCGGATGTTATATGTTCGTACAGTGAAATGGGAAATACGTATGTGCGTATGTTATTTACCGGCGATGAAAAAATTTTTTCGTTCATAAATTCGCCCCGCGTTCAATTGTACTTACAAATCGGCGGGTGACCGCGGCAACTCCGAATCGATCACCCTGTGGTATCGATACGAGCTTTGCCAGGATAAAAAAGGGCTTCGTGCCGTTAACGCGTAACAATTAGCGCGAAGCAAACGGGTTTTTAAAATATTTATCGTAATCGTACGAACGATCGTGTGCGTATGCATTCTGATACGTATGAGAGGTGGGATTAAATCCAATCTTCTGAGCGTGAATTCCACGATGTTGAATTAATACGTTCGGTTAAACTTCACGAGCAAAAATTCAGGCGGGTATTTTCCACGATATTAAAACTTTTCATCCCCAAAAGCGGTTATTTTCTCATATTCCTCATACGTATACACGTCTCTACTGCAAGCTCTCGATAATTCTGAACAGCAACAAGGGGTTGGTTCTTTTTCCTCCGAATCCTGAAGAACGGAGGCACGCTAACTCGCGTGCAATATTCCGACCTTGTTTTCTTTAATACGTCGCTTCTTTGAGTTTTAACGTTCAAACGTCACGCATATATAGTTTGGAAAACTTTCAAAGGAAACAGCTCCTGAATTCCATATGTGTCGTAATTTACTTCTTTGACGAATTAAACGACAACGTCCCGCGCTAATTGGTGAGAAAAAGGAAACTAACAATAAGTACACGTTATTACCGCTGTTATAATGATGATGACGGTTGTAAAAATTGAAGCTCGCAGCGCCAGGACACGTCGAACGATTTAATGGAGACCGCGATTATTATACTTTCCATGTATTCTGCGTATTAGGCAAAATACACCAAACGGGTCATTCGACCAGTTACATGTTTAGGTCGTCCGAGTGAAGCGGACGAACGAAGATTAGAACCTTTAAAAAATCTCGGAACTCTTACCGAGTTCAAAAACTACAATTACCGAAAAATCGCCTCGCTATTGGCAAATTTTTTCTTCGTATATACGCGGACCATAAAAATCGAGAACGGAGCGGGCTTCGAACTTTGACCTACCAGTTCGGGGGGTTCACCGATGGTACCACGTCTGGAGAGCCACAAACCCGCACTCCACCTGGATCCTATTATCAACGTAATTACAAAAGGTAGCTAATTGGCCCTAGAGGACTCGCTAGATTGTCTATTCTAGTCTACGCGATTCTCCTCTATATTATTAACCGAATTCCGTTCTTTCTTCATATTTCCCACCCACGCGAGTAGATCGCCTCTACGCTCATAATCATGTTACGAAAAAACCTTTGGACGGTAACGGAAAAAGTGAACAATGTAAATTATTGATCTTTTTTTTTTTTACCTACACTCGAGAATCTAGCAAATCGGTGAGTACGCGAAGGTAGTAACGTCCTTTATGCTACAATAATCGTCGAGAGGTTGACACAAAATTTCTCCCGGAACTTCATCTGATTTTCAAGACCCGAATCTCCGCTACGGCGTGTTGCGGTCAGGTTGATTGAGGGGAAAAATAGAAAGATAAAACAAAAACAAAAACAAAAACAACAAAAAACAAAATAAAAAAACAAGAAAGGCAAAAAAAAAGAAAGTGAAAGGAAAAGCGATACTATATCCGAATGAATCCCACCAATTGCGAAATGTTTCGAGAATCGATTTCAGGCGAATAGCTCTGACCCGGCAATTCGTACGCCTCAAGAACCCTCGTCATTCGCGTGATAAGATGAGCGAAACGACCGGACGAGAGTCCGAGTCTTGACTCAAGATCAACATTTAATGTTATACATCAGTCGTTTCTCGGACTCCGGAAAACCTATATCCTTCGTTTCCGGTGCTGCGAGCGAATTCGGGATTTTTCCCGTAAAAAAAAAAAAAAAAAAAAAAAAAAAAAAAAATAGAACAAATACACACGCAACGGGAGTCCGGAGTTTCAACCTTCCCTTCACCCGTGAATTATACATCAATGTCGTACGATCGGTGCTCCGAATATTGGTACGAATTTATTAGGTTCTTATTTGCCAGCTTTACAAACCTGTTTCCGCGCGGCAACGTAATTTCTCCTCTCGCTTTTTCCCCGGCTCTCTATTCCCCATTTTTATTTGTTTTTTGTTGCCTCGTTCTCAGCGGGATATCCCAAGTGGAACTTTGAAATCGAAATAGGTAAAGTATGCGAGCGTATCTCTTCTATTTCGGAGTTCGGGGGACATTACGGTCCGAGCGGTGGATTTCGCGCCACTCTAAGCCAACGCTACGATGCATAGAAGCGAGCCAATGATGCGGCATCGAAATAGTTGAGCCGGTTACTCCCTAGGCTTTAACTGGTTGGCCTTGCGATTAGGGATTTCGGTAGCAGAAAACCGAAATCGAGCGTAAGCCAAATTGATCCTCGAGACACTAACTACACAAAACGAATGCCCAATTTAACTTCGTTCCATCAACGTATGGAGCGTTACTTTCAATTTTATCCGTCGTCACTTTCGCGATTTGAATAATTTACTCTAGTGTAATTCCAAGAGTGATTTCTCCGCATTCGCCTGCAGAGGAAACTATTAGCGTAACCCGATGACTTGATTCGAAGTAATTTTTTTTTTTTCACTCAGGCAATAAATCTACATGATTACCTATCATCAACGCGCGTGTTACGTCTAGGGGAAACGGGGGCAAAACGGCCCACGTACCGTTCAGAGCAAATTTTGAAAGTCTCAATAACGAAGAAAAATTTCAGAAAAATTAGGAACCGTTTATTCAAACATTTTTGTAACAAAATTTACTTCGTAATTCACCTTGTTAAATCATGCCAAACAATTTTTTTGATAAAAACTTGTCAATCTAAGCGGATTCTAGCGACTATGGACGACATCGGATCACCTAGACCGTTCTGCCCCGGTAGTTCGTTCCGCCCTGGTCTCCCCTAATCATTTTTTTTTTTTTTTTTTTCTTCTCATCTCCGTGAACCCCCAAATAAGCTTTCACGAAAAATTAGAACGAAAATTTCTCAATGGCCGTCATAATCAAAGTAATATCCACGAGAGCGGCGTGAGAGGTTTTTTTTTTTTTTTTAAGGTAGAAATAAGCCGAGTATGAAAAAAAAACTGAATTAATGACTTATCCTCGCGAAAAATGTGCAGCACAGCAGGTATATTTAATTCGGAAATTAGGGTTCGTTCTTATCCGAGCGTTCCTAATTCTGGCGTTGACTCTGCGTAGAAGTGGGGCAAGAACAATAATCTTTCCGCAGGGTTTTGTACGGATAAGAATCTCATAATAAAATTAGTAACGCACCAGCCTGTGTCTGCGAATGGTTTTGCCACCCCGAGACGGTTGGAAGCTGCAACGTAGAAGGGGAAGTGTACCGAGGAAACGTGGTAATTAAAATTAAAAATCATGACTCATCAACCGGATCGTATAATTCTGATTAACTCGCGAGGTATGCGAACGACTAGGTGCGACCAATTCTCTTTATTCTACCATTTTTTTTGTTTTTTTTTTCTTTTATTATTTATAATTAAGGGAGGGAATCGTTGAGCTCCGAATACCGTGTCCAAAGGCCATTGGTCAACGCTTGGAGTTTTGAATCCAGAAATTACACCAGGTATTCATCAATGTCAGGTGGGGTGTTGAGGTAATTGAAAAGTTGGACGAGAATATGAAAATATCACCGGTAAATATACACACAATATAGGTGGGAATTATTTGGGGCGTACGTTTAATGCGCGTGTCTCGCATCGTTTCGCGATTTTATCCTCCCCGTGTTACGAGTGTCTTCTCCCACCCCTCCAAAACGGTCATGAATCAGTCAGCGGTGAATCCTCCCTGTTTCTGTCTCTCCCCCCGGGCTTACTTCCGGACGAAAATAAATACCCCGGGCGGCGCCTTCGCCCTAGTCGCGACCGACTCCCGAAACTCGATAGGTTGGAATAAGAATATGGGGCATTCTTCGGGAGCATTCGACCGTCATCTCGGGATCACGAGTGTCTTTTGGGAACGTGACGAACTGCATCGGCCGAGTCGTGTTCTTTCGTTAACCAATTTTTTTCGTTAAACTCCGAGAATCGATTTAACCCGAATTCTTTCCACGAATGGTGCGAAAGCGCCGCAGTCGTCGAAATTCACCCGAGAATGTCACAGTCCGTAATACCATGTCGCTCACATCGCTGATAATTGCACCTTTTAACGTACGCTCCGGAACGGACAATACGAAGGCTCAAGGGCATGCGGAGTTCAAGACAACAAGGGCTAGGCACGGTACATCGTACATATATAATTCGCGAAGAACAAACAGCGCAAGTCCGCAAGCACTGCCACGATCAGGCCAGCCCGTGGCCTAGATTTCGAGGTCAAGCCGCTCATTACTATGACCCCGTATAGCTGGTCTCATTTCAACTACGTCGTCCCGAGGAAACAACGGGTAGGTACAATGCGGCAGTGCAGCACGCGCCACGGTGATGCGGTAAATTTTCCGGGGGAACGACGGTCGTGTCTTCTCTGATCGTTCGACGTACGAAATATCGCGGTAATCCGATCTCGTCCGATGCCCTAGATTTTTCAATTTCCGGAAGTTTTTTTCTCACGCCAAAAAACGGCCGCGGATATCTGGAATCGTGATTCTCGAAAGCGTGTTGTACAATTTCAGTCGATACAAAGGGTACACTCGAGGATACGGAATGGATTATACATGGGCAAACACTCGTTTCTACTTCGTGCGAATCAAACAAGTAGGAAAAGCAGAATTTACCGAGGGTGCGCGAGTAGATGGGGGGACGCAAAATTCAATGAATCCAAGTAATAGCCCCTTGTTTGTTAACGCTGGAATCCACTGCGGAGCTTTATTCAAATTAACTTCACGTCGGATCCAACACTAGGAAGAGACGCGCGAGGAATAGACTCGGTTTCGTTCATGTCCGATCGATAAAATTCCCGGCTTTAAGATGGAAAAAAAAAATAAAAAATTTCCACTCATTTTTCCTCAACTCCGGGATCGAAAGCGCGTCCAACTCGTCGGAATTGCGGATGATATCCGAAGGAATTGAGCATCTTAAGCAAGGAAGGAAGGAGGCATCTCCAGACATCACACCTTTCGTAGTAACGGTCGTTTCCCTTGCCCTGCTCCTTTGGACGGCTGCTCCTTTTGCTGGAAAACTGCAATTTGCATCGCGAAGAATTCACCCAACTATTCGTAAATATCATGCGAGAAGGTTTGGTAACGTAACGCGGCAGAATTTGAATTCCACACCGGCATATTCCGGATAGAAAATAAACGGCTTTCACGTGCTCTGCGAAACAAGAATCTCAAAATTGCTGTACATTCCGTTATTCTCATTCCAGCGAAATCAACTTTTTTGCATGCGTAATTTGTGGCGCTGTAACCGCGTGCGTGTCGCCACATCGATATACCTCGACGCTATAACAGATTTTTCGAAATCTTTTAATCTGGGTAAATAATTCATCATTCCCCTTTTTTTCATCGACTACGTTGTAAGTCAATGTCCACTTTGAACGCCCGTCTCCGTGTACGGCAAGGGGGTTAAGTCGGGCGTAAATTACGTAGAAACCGAGAATGAGATGGAAACAGTCGGTGGTTTATTTTAAACCATGTCGCTCCGTAGAGACGACAAAAAAAATGTGGAAGGAGACGAACAACCAGAGTACGGTTCAACCGTATTAGAGAGTACAATTCTCACGAGGGGCACTGCGGGTAGCGTTGTAATTAAACTACACGTTAACACTCGGCTAAATTTCATCTCGGCGCGTGAATTTTTCCTAATTTCCACGGTTGTTTCACAGTGTCGAGTCTTCGGGGTTGGGTCGCATCAGCTTTTTCTCTCTCTCATCATTTTTGCCCCCCACACTTTTTTCAGAGCTCACGCGTTAAAGTTCACTCGTATTCTTCGGAAAAGCTGCTGCAAGCACGTGCGATACACTTGACATTGTTCATCTGTTACACCGTTCGCGTTTTAAAAACCCCCAAGCCCTACTTGATTTACGACGGATTTTGATACGGGCGTATCTACGGTTGCGCTTTTACTCCCCCCCCCCCACCCCGCCCTACACACAAAGCTCCTTCTCGTCGTAGTCGTTTGCAGAGGATTCTTACAGGGTAACATTATATAGGCTAGCGGAGATGAATTTACGATTCAAATTTTTCTTTTTCTTCTTCACTCTTATTTTATCTCGGCGTTTTTTTTTTTTTTTTTTTTTTTTTTTTTTTTTTTTTTTTTTTTCTATCTTGCGTTTCATCCCGCACTTTATTTTTAAAGCTCTACCAAAATCAGCCGTAGTAGCGCCAACAGCCACAGCCAATTACCGAAGACGTAGTTTAACGAAGCCGCGTTGAAAAAAGTCAAAAGAAAGTGATAAATCACCGCTACTTACAGAAAGGAATATTTCTTCGGGGTGGTAGAGGAGGAGGAGGAAAAGTCTAATTTACATAACAAGTAATCCGACTACAATGCAACTACCTTAATCTGGAGGCCTTTCATAGCCGCAAGTACTTATTACATCCACCTCGTATCCAAAAGGCACGTTGGGTCGCTTCACGCTTGAGCCACCTTGCTCAGTTTGCGAAAAAAAAAAAGCGACTCGCTTACAGATGTGAAAAAGTTGCAGAGTCGACCAAACCGTGAGTAACTTAACTGATAAAATATGGGAATTATTTATGTGACCCTAGAGGGCATTACGTCGATGCGTTTTCGATATAATTCTTTCCACGAAATATAGCCAGGTTTTCGGATTCCTTATGTCTGTACTATTCGAAAAATGGAGAAGCGTAGGACATTAAGATACAGGGAAAAACTTAGGCCTGCAGTCGGTTCTTTGGGAGCGTTTTTTTATTTATATTTGTTCGTTCGTTCGTTTGTTTGTTTGTTTGTTTGTTTTTTTTTTTTTCTTTTTATATTCAGCGTACGAATCGCGTAGCCTAGAACTTGTTATCCCTTGAGTGCCTCCGTTGCGAAATTGTAACCTTGCGTCAAGTGAATCGGGATGAATCGAACTGCGGCTGATTCAATGGATCGGATTTATGGCTCGATAGATTTAACCGGGTCCACGCTACACTGGGGCGTTCCGGAAATCTTTTGGAATGCGAAAAAGTGGGGCATTACGTAATCAAGCAAAGTGCGGAGGAGTTCCTGCTATACCAACCGTGACACGATTCTTCCTTTATTCCGACGGACGGGATGCTACTTGCTTATTTGACAAGATCCTCCGCGACTCGAATACGTAATACTCGGCGTCGAGGCACGGGGAAAAAATACAAACAACGAAGGGGCGAAAATTGAAAAATCCCCGAACGAATCAACCCGAAATTACTACGGGTAATTAGACTCGCGTTCAGAATTTCCTCGCACATTTTCCCACCTATCGCGAGGTACGGTCCTGCGGGGTAGAAACCAACGAGCCGTCCGGCTAATCCGCGATAAACTGCAGAGCGATTGTTTCTCTAATCGCTGACGTATTTATCGGTAGGACACTCGCCCGGTTGTATTACAGGGCAGCAGGATTCGTTGGACGATTCGATCGAGACGGTCTACTCTGCCACATATTGTTTGGACGAAGGGATAGAAATTTCCTTTCGAACGCCAGGCGATACGGCCCGATGATTTATCGAGTCTGGGTATACCCGACAGTCGGATACAGGACGATCCGGAGTGATATGTAGCTCGCGTGTGAACCGCGAACAAGCGGGTGACACGTCGGCATGTTAATGTGCCCGAATCGAAAGAAGTCATCACCGCGAGGACGAGGACGACGACTACGACGACGGTGGTGGTCCCCGAAAGGCGTGGAAACCAAGAGTGTACCGGCTGGTTCGGCGAATTTTCGCGTCGCTTGATTTTCAGATCCGCGACGACGAGATTGGATTTATTTTCCGGACAGTGTTCGTCATGTTTACCGTGCGGGTACATGTAATTCGTGGTGTCCCACGTCTCTTGCGTGCGAGGGAATATACGAGGGGACGGTGCGCGAGGTAGAATAGGCAAGATATCTTCAAACTGTTCGTACATCCAGCGCCTGGAGTGCAATGTACGTACAATAGGACACCTTTACGCGTACCCGAGCTACTTCAAATTCAGAAGACGAGGAGTTCGCACCCGTATTCCTTCTCGGTTCTCCATCTACAATACCGCAACCTGCTCGAGATATCGGCGTCGGAAATACACGCGAAAACTCACACCTACGCTGTAGTACCCGAGCGTGTACCAACGGGCACGTCTATGAACGTACAGACACGCGGTGTGTCGTTTATAACAAAATACACATAGTCGGTATACGAATATGACAAACTACCTTATCCTATGCCGCGAGTAGACATACGTGTTCGCCGAACGATGGGCTGGATAACGATGGAAAATCGATTAGATTATCCATAGCTGTATGTATAGTACATGCATATTCTTACCAGAAACCCTTGCGGAAGTTTGAGGGATTTTGTCGTCACCTCACACCACCGACCAGAAGTTAGGTATGTATACCTATCCCTTCGAATACAGAGCTAGGCCCGGTTCCGATTGGAACAATTTGAAAACTCACAGCTGACACGCCGTTACACACGTACGTACGTACGTACGTAGGTACATGTATGCACTACATTGTATGTACGATGATTGATCTACGTAAAAGCCGAGTGGAACCGAATTCTCTTCGTTCGAATCGACGCCTTTAGCTGTACAACTGCGCGCTCCCATCAACTTTTCGAATGATCATTATCGCGTTATCCTTCACACAATGGCCGGTAATTATTATCACTGGCTCAAAAAGTGACATGTACCGGGTAGAACAATTAACGATTATATAAAGACGGGACGTCGTACACGAATAGAGAAAGTTATCGTCAACTTCGATTAATTGTAATGGATGTAAATAAATTATTCCCACGCGATGCACGATTATACCAAATAACATGCGCCGCGTGTTCGTACTTTACATGTATCCGTGCATGTTCTTCCCGTAACGCGAATAAAAAAAATTCAAAAATATAGCAAAAGAGAAAAACAGTGGAAAGAAAAGAAAAGTCGTCGTCGTCTGTTCGACGTTCGGAATCCTACGTCGCGAGTTCTCCACGACTTGGAAGTTGAAAAATATGTAAATTCTTCTTTTAATAGGTTAAAGGGAAAATGGGGTTTTGTTGAGGGTTGAAGGGAGCCCAATAACAATGGACACCCCGTGCCGTGATGCGGTTATCCGACCGCGAAATTGTCGAACTCCCCTCAACGGTTACCCCTCGGAGTCCCTCGCCGCCATCGGTATGTCGCCGTTCTGAAATATAGTCGCATTGTTTCACGCGATACAAAGCTCCGCAAACAATAGACCCGGATTTAGACAATTGATACGATTGAAATCGTCCGAACTCGGAGTTACAGTATTTTACTTTTCTAGATAAAGAATTGAAAACAAGGCTAACAAAGAATGAAACACAAACGAACGACACCCCGAAAGCTAATCAATGTACACCGACGACGTTACTTTTTTTTCATTTTCACCGCGTCGCGTCGTTCATCCGATTTCGATGTATTCGATGGTAATCCATTCGTTTCCCTGTCGTAGGGGATGATCGGTAGAAAGTAGTTACACCCGATTCCGTACTCTTGATTCTGGCGTGAGTGATTCCTTTAATTGTCGACGGTTTTTTACAAACGGATTTGCAATTCAATTGCGAGATCGGCCTTCGGTATCTACGTCTCTCGTCAACCGTTCATTTTGAACAATCTTTTTTCCGCTCGTGAGTGGGGTTCGATTGGTGATTATCCGATTGATGTGAACGTCGTACGATTACAAACGACACAGTTCCGTCCACAGCTCGTTCGTTGAAGTGAATTCGAACGAGGAAACTGAAAAATAGAATATTCCTCCGAGGCAGACCGAGTTCAGAGTTTGAAAATTCCCGAGTTACTCGTTACGTGCCTTTCGGCTTATATTATGTCACTTGAGAATGATTAGAGGCCAGGAGAATGTATCTTTGATGTAAGACAGAGCAGAATTTAGCTTCCCCTAATTTACTACGAGTCGAGTTTTGTTCGTGTTATTAATTTTCGTCTACCACTTTTAAGCACATATATACATAATTACATCGTTCTCGAATACGACTTACGTGTAAAATAATCCCATAAAAAAGGTTACCTCAGCTTTCGGAAGAATGTTAAAACTTGTGAACGCGTTTACCCTAATATCCCTTTTCTGAAAACTAACTCCGCGAGGGAAAACTTTTGAAATTTTTCCACCTCGATACTTTCGGAACGGTCTTTGAAGTATGCCAAAGATATTTAGGATCGCCCGTAGAGTAGATTACCGAACTCATTTGCACACGATATTCAAATTTTCGTCCCCGTAGGTGCGGCCGATTTTTCCTTGTTATACTTCGACTCGTAGAAATGGGTCTTGTGTCGCCAAGTGCATCACTTTTACCCCTCTTTGACATGAGATTACGTGTCTTCTTCCGAGACGTACTCACTAGAGGAACAGATCTCATTAATGTGAGTAGTGCCGTGTAGTACTTTGAAACCTGCGAATACGCGGTGCTGATTTCCGTTTCGATTATTTCGTCACAATATACAATCCGATAATTACAATCAAGCTAATTAAGCCTGACACTGAATTGACGGAGAAATTACAGCCTGCCTCTCCAGGTGTTGATTGTCTACGCACGTTTTCTTCGTTTCTCATTTGTCTTACGGAATAATTGTCACGCTTATTCCGGTTCTCGCTTCTCCGCGTTCGATTCAAGTGACGCCGAGAGATCGACTAATTAATATTTGCACAAAATCTTACAACTTTTATTCTGTCCTCGGTTTATCGCCCGTAAACGTGAAAAGCATATATACCATATCTTTTCTCTTTCATTCTTTGGAATTTGTCGACCGTTTTTTGTGATCTTGGATCATTCGTAGATCGTCGTTGATCTCCTTCGCCTCAAATTATATTCGGTGACAGAAGTCTGCAGTCGACGAGAGTTTTCGCGAGGGTTATACGGTTCTCCCGAACGAAGGAATCGTAAAGTTCGTTAGTATCGTTGTTATCATTATTATCGCGTTTCATTTAAATTTGATTAATTCATGTGTCGACGCGTGTATTCGTTCGATCACAACAGGAGACACGTGTCGCGAGCGAAATGTAATAGCGAGCTATTAATAAACGTTGAAACGGAAGTTCGGCTACGTCTTGATTCAGCGTTTGACAACGACCATCTCTCCAAGGTGCGTTACATGAATGTGATACTCGCTGTTGAACATTTCGTGGAAATAATCTCAGCTCGAAAAGCTTCGCGAAGCGTGGTACCTACCTGCGATATACCTATACACGGTGAACCTTGAAAGTTTGCCTGGAGTTTCTCTCGAAATCCTGAAGTTACCTTTTACTTTCGTTCGGGGGGGTTGGGGGCAGATTGGGGATCGGTGAGTTTTCCATCGAAGTAAAAAGGCGTCTCAACGTTTCAGTCGAGGACTGAGAAGTTTTCGACGTTGTTTTGGTTCGTTGACTCACCGGAGGTAAAAGAGAGTAGGTACTGTTCTATTTGGCGATACAGGGCGAAGTACGGAGTGGCTCCCAGAGCAGCGTCTTTGTTTGATCAGGACCGTCGTTCGTTCGTTCGTTCGTTCGTTCGTGCGGAGATCGTTTCTGTGTGAAACGGGGGGTTAAGCATTCCCTTATGTTCCAACGTGCAGGATAAGAACAAACACTAAACGACAAACGATGAACGACGAACGACGAACGTCGAACAACGCGAACACAACCTGTGTCGCCAATGGCAAATGGAAAACGACAAAGGTGAAATAAAGAGTCGGAGAAATTTCTACGAAAAACAGGGCCGAGCCATCCAACTAAAACTCCCAACCTCGACGGTTAACTTACGCCTCGCTAGCTTGACCTTTTGACCCCTACGCTATCAATTTATGGCCCCGACGCGTTCCCGCTATACTTTATGACGGCCGGTGGTTGAGTTGGTCACGGTATCGTTCGTTCCTGCATTCCCATAAACTATCGCAGTTCACCCTTTCGCGCCCTCCTCGACACGCACTCTCTTTCATTTCCTCTCTCTCCCTCTTTTTCTTTTACTTCCTTTCTTTTATTCCGGCGTAGCTATACCTATACACGAATGCCGGGAGAATAAAAACTGCCCTCCTTTTTGGCAGGACGCGGCAGCTTTGCCGCGCAATATAGGTCGGCTAGGTGGGTAGGTATATTGGTTTACCATCGCGATGCTATACGTATAGTTCCATAGCCCGGAATTCCGTTAATCTTCTTTAACTGTTCCAAAGGTAATTTATTGCCACGTAGAGTTAAAGATCTTTAATCCGAGAGTCGCTAGCTGGGCATTAATCTTTCGTTTCTAAACTTTTAATCAAAAACTTGAATGTAGATTGAATTCGAATGAAACAAAAATCCGTTCAATTTCAACTCGGGGGAATTAGCTGCTTCTGACGGTAATAATTGGTCGGAGAATATATAATTACAACATTTTTCTCCACCAATTTCCCTCGGAAAACAAACTAAATAAATAATCGAAAACGAAAACAACGTTGTCCTGCATTTCCTACCTCTGCACTGTACACCGTCCTATTCAAGGACATCGCCACGAGATAATTGGAATCTAGGCGAGAAAGCGTTTCAGTTTTCCCCAGGGGCTGCCATTAATTAGAACAATACATCACTCCGGCTCGTTTGTGACAACGTATAGTCGCTACCACCTAGCGCATGTTTCCTCCCCTCGTCCCACCGCCGCCCAGCAAAAGCCAACTATATGGACCGCTGCAAACGTAGACCCAGACATCCGTCATTAGAAACCACTCAGCCCACTTTTGGTTGACGTCAAGGCGAAACGTAGGAATCAACTTCGTGTACGTGCATCGAGTGCGTCGTTCCTTACCAAGGACACCCCGTAACCACCTCGTTGTGAAGTTATTATTTATTTCGAAACCGGAAAAAGAAGTCAAAAATTTTCATCGATTGTATTTCACCCCCGTTCGTATCGATTGCCAGATAAATTTTATGTCTGAACGCCCCTTCCGGATTCGAGGCTAATAAAATCTGACTACGTTCGAGAGAGAAGGGTGAATTTTTATGAGCGGGTATATCGGTCCGTTCATCTTATCGCTCGTGAATGGGCGTGTATATTCATATCCCCCTTAATTTCTCTGATTCTTAACTCAATCCGAATGGTACTCGTATTCCCACTTCATTTTCTTTTTTTTTTTCATCCCTCTTCACCTCGAGGATGCTAACAATAAGACATATCTGTAGGCTGATGACGAGTAGAAAATTTCTAGAGTATATTGACTTTGAAAAGAAAAGAAGACAATGAACGAAAGGCTGCGGATAAAGACGATTCGAAATTGGAACTGAGAAAAAAGGAGAATACCGATGCCGGTGATGTAAAATAGGCGTTCTTATGCAAGCCCGCTTTGCATGAAACATCTTCGTTGTCAAGAGCCGTGGCGGCTCGGGTTACCGTTCTATGGCCTCCTTCTATTTTTCTGGCGCGCAACCTTTCCATTTCGTGTTCCTCAAATACAGATACAACAACGGTGTTTTCCATCAGCCGCTACCATTTCGCAAGATCCAACGACTCGGCATCCCACGGGAAACGATAGGCGGCGCGCTTCTGACATTGGTAAAAATTTACGGACGTCCGACCGTGCGTTCGTATCGTTAATTGAAATTAGACCGGCTTATCTATACGCCGAACTCTTTGCTGGTCAGTTAGTTACCGGAAATTTGGTTACGAGTGACAATTCGACGGGTGACCGAACCGACGATTTCATTTAGCGAAAAAATAACAGATCAATTACGGCACGTTGCAGCTGCGATGAAATAAAATCAACGGATCATGTCGACAGCCCGTTAAATGACGGATAACAAAATGGGATAGAAACGAAAAAAAGGAGTATTAAATCGTTCACCAATTTAGGTAAAAATATACACCGACGCGGGTTCCGTCGGAATACAAAGTAACCCTATGCGGTCCATCGCATGCTCGAATAATCCCGAGGGATTTATCAATAAATGGTGTGCTGTGAATTGTTGCCTTTATCCTCCATTCTAAACCCACCATTTTGAGAACTGTATAAATATTAAAATTACGTTCACAGGGTATCATAATCCATTTTTATCCAAGCATAGCGGAAGTTGATTTATTAGAGACACGGTGTCGTTGGTCTTGTTATTTATTTATTTTTTATTATTATTATTATTATTATTATCATTTTCATTCACATACACTCGCCTACAGATCGTGCACGGTATCATATGACCGTTCAATTTATTTACATCCGTGATATATCGAACTTTTCAAATTTGATCGAGAGATTATATAGGATAGACGTGTATACCGGACGTTGAAAAGATAATCGTGAATCATATAACGTTCAACTATTCACTAACTGGTAATCAATCAATTAAGAATACCGAATGGCGCGCGCTGTATTCGCGGCTCTATACCGCGCCGAAATATCGCAATACATCCGACAATCGTTCCCCGAGACTGAAATCCACACAACTCGCCCACTAAAATCCGTCGGAAATTTAGAAGCTTTAAAAAAGTTATTTAATTAAATTCTGCGATTTCATCGGTACGATTCCGAACGCTTGTCAGGAACTTACGTGATTCGTTGATTAAACTTCGAAAACAGAATTCATACATCGCCGTTATTTTTTGAAATTTTTCGACGATTTTACCCTCCACATATTTTTTACGCGTTCCCACGCGATAATTAAGCAGGAACGATCCCACCGAACAAAATGAAACATTTATAGACGATGGGAATTTGAACTATTGGAAGGTAAAGCAGATTACGGATGGGATAACGTATCGAGAGAATCCGCTACGTGATTTTCAAAATTTTTCAAAGACAAAATTTCGATATATTCTAAATTGAATGTACGTATTATTTATTTTTTTTTTTTCTTCATTCCCTTCGCCTGTTCGGTGTAAAATATCACACACGTTCCGCACGTACTTGCGGAATGACAGTTTCCATTTTCACCATCGCGCATCGTCGCGGAAAACGAAGCTCAGTATTCTGCAGAGCGGGCTTATACCCAACATCTGTGACCAACAAAACTGCTATTCTATATACCAATTTGCAATTTCGAACGTAAAACGTGCAGACTCCCCATTTAAAGGGGTGACAGGTGTCAGTTTTGTGCGCGAATTCGTCGGATCTGAATTTTCCTTAAAAACAAACCCCTGTGGCCTCGATGCGGCAAATGTTAAACGAACATCGCCGTGCTTCGCAACGTCACAAATTCACCCGCCGGTGGTTATTAAATCAGTATGGAGAAAACCGCGTTGCACATCGAGCTCGAATAAAATCTGAGAAATTTTCGAAGAATCGGAAATATTCGTCGTTATAATTCGGTATAAAACGAATACGACTCCGCTTGTGTCTATCGAAGAGACAAGGAACGCCGAAGATCATCCCTTAGCGAATAAAGGAAAAATAAGAATATGAAAAAATCAAGCAAACGACTTTGGATATGTGAGTCGAGGCTTTAATTATGCGAATGATGGGATGTCTGCCGCGGGCACGACAAATTGTACATTCAAAGTTGGCAAAGATATCAATATCGCGTATTATTTTCAGAGCATTGTTACGTACGGGTATATTTGTATCAATTTCGTGATTGTCTAAAATCGGAGGTGCACATGCAATATATTGCAATTTAGATTTTTAATATTTGCCAACGTACGTTGAACGGTATGTGAAACAATCGGTAATTGCAATCCATCGGTATTTTCTATGAAACGTCAATGCCAAATTGGAATAAAAACCTATCTCGTGATTTCCCAACGGCTCGACATACCGTAAATAAAAAATAGAAATACACCGATTTTTGACGAAAAACAAATATTTTAGTTCAATGTAAATATTCGAATTTGCATGACGAATAATAATTGTCAAACTAGGAGAGAAATTCTATGAAAATAAAAAATATTATTCAAAAGTCGCAGTTTTTTTTTTTTTTATCCTTTCTCTACTCCGATGTTCAAAAAAGTTCGTCCTCACCTCATATTCAAAGGCCACATTTCACCACGGGGTAACAATACAGGAGACTTCTGAAAGTTTTCTTCTTCGTTTTATTTTATTTTATTTCATTTTACTTTTTTCCCTTTTGTGTCCATCTGAAGCACCGTGCCGAAGAGCGGAGAAGTTCACAACGAGAATAACGTCCAACTTCTATATATGGAGTGACTCTGGGAGTCAGGGGAATATTTTCATTCTTGCACCCCAAGAAAATGGTCAACGACGCGGATATGTACATTCTGCGGGGCTGGGATTGACGACTGTCTTTTGGAATTTTTCCGCAGTCGCAGTTTGGAAAGTTTCCGCAAAACTTTCTTCGAATCTTCGATAAACATCAAGGCATGTTAAAGTTATAGAGTACACGTTATCGTAATATTTGACGTAAGAAAATATAACTGCATCTGATTACTTCTATTACAGATATTTGTTTTATTTCATTACGGACATTTCAATTACATTTCTGCGTATACCGGATACCGTTATTCGTTTGAACGTGAAAATTCGTTTACAATTGGAATGAATACACCCATATATATATATATATATATAGATCTCACAGCTGACTAGGAGTGTATGCAAACAAAATATTCCATAGCGGGGTGAAATTGAAATTGCAGAATAGATATATACGTACGTACGCGCGCAGGTGGGGTGCACCCATGTATCGTGCGCGATCGGTTAGCGGTGGATAACGCGCGTGAGATTTTTTTTTATTGAAATTTACTTTCTCTACGTCTCGCTCCGTAGCATTGACACGTCTGTAACGCGTAATCGTACAAAGAGCTGGGATGAGAATTTTTTCCAAAATAATCTTCGCCAACATTTGCCCCGGCTTTCTTCGTTTCCAGATTTCAGAATACGCAAGTACCGACTTTATCCGTCCGGAAATATCACTCGTTGGGTCAACAGAGAGAATTGAATACCTCAAACGAAGGAGATAGGATAGGCTCGGATAAAGTGAAATAGGTTTTCGTAGAGGTTGCCTACTCTTATCTCGTAGCGATCCGCTTTCAGTCATTTTTCTCCAGCTCCGCGCAGGTCTCTCCCTCTTTTTCTTTACTCCCTTATCTTTTTCACCCCTTGCATTTTTTATCCTTCCTTGATTTCGATCGAATGTTTTTTCATCTTTTATCCGCGATCGCATGATCCCACTCGTCTTGCAGCTGTTGATGCAGTTCAGACGCAATTTATCACGATTTTTCAAACTTTGCGATTTTGGTAGTTCGTGAAAAAGCGAGAGATTCGCGATAAAATAATGATGAAACAAAAATGATGAAATCACCTCATCTATGGACCAATTTCCGGAGGAGAAAATTGGTAGTTATTGCGGTGGCGATGACCTTGAACAGGGGTATGCGCGTATAGTATAGGCACCTAGCTCCTTATTTCGGAACCCTTCCCCTGGAGAAATCACTCGCCGCTAAATTCGCGGGTGAAATACGAATTTTGAATGACCCCTCCCGCATCCATAGGTAACAGGTTATACATACTATACTAGATACATCGAGTATGTATGAAGCATTGGCTAAATCAAGCGCTGGGTAGGCAACTACCTAACAATACATCAACTCCGGTAATTTATGTTAGGGTAGTTAACCCCCTCAAAATGTTCGTAGAACGGATTCAGAAAATAGATCCCGAATATCCTGCATCCGGACGGTCGACTACCCCGTTCCGACCTCGCCGATTATCTCGTATGACCCCGTACGTTTTTCAATGTTTCCCAAATAATGCCTGAAATGAAAAAGTATACATATTACCGCGACACGAATGTATCATAATTTGACCGAACGTTAATCATACCTTACAACCGATGAAATAAGCGAAAATGAAAACAAAAATGGAATGCTTTTTTCGCGCTAAACGTCAATTTTGTGGTCTGGTTGGAGTGAAATATCGTGTAACGAGTGACGAAGTATCGATTTAACAATTTGTCACGCTGCTCGAACGGACGAACACGGTAGTACACACACCTTGCATGAAACAACATTTCTATTTTCATTATCATTTGTAGATAATGTTTTGTTTTTTTTTTTCCCCCCCTCCTAATTATTCGTTCAATTTCGTTGAACCAAATTCAGGAGGTGGCTAGAATTTTTCTAATAATTCGAGCCACTGTGTCGGAGGTAGAAGAGCCGTTTTGCAGCTGGGAATATTAACTCGTGTACACATATGTATATATATATATATATAATACAGTTGTATATACCCTACTGAACTCGCTACTGAAAGTTTGAAGCAGTTTTCCTCCGACCCTATAGCGCGTTTTCACAAACCCTTGGTAAACCAACTTTTCGAAGCGAGGGTCACGAGAGAACCGGAAGTTTTCGCAGAATCTTCCTCAACACTCGTCGTTCTCTGGGGTGGGCAAACCACCTTCACCGGCGTAACAAATTCGCGTGTCATGAAGACGTGGCGTAATTTTTGAAACTTTAACGGATCGTGTCACCGCGCTGCGTGCAGGGGATCCCAATAGTTTTTTGTCGAACAAATTTCAATTTATCATCGCCTGGCACATCCAAAGAACAAAATCAGGAGCGATACGACCGTGACTATTTCTTCAAAACAACCCATACATGCAGGCGAAACAGATTAACCCGGAGTATTTTGCCCCCTCGCAACTGCACTTCGAAGTGACCGCAAGATTTCCGTTTCAAAGAAAAGTCGAGAATGAAGTTCAGTACGGCGAGGACGATGCTCAAAGTCGTAACCTGCGCGACGGTCTATACACGACGTTGAAAACTTTTAACGAGGTTTAGCGATCTTGTTTGTAAAGTCATAAATTAAAGTAGTTGATGCTGCTACCTCCACAGATCTCGTTACTCCGAACGGGCGAATGTTAAATATCTATATCTGCAGCCGCTTCTGTAGCATCAGCTTCCCTATTCTTAGGACATTATACACTTTGATGTCTGCGCCAGAAACGAAACGAGTTTTCCCAGGTAGTTTATTTCATCTTACATAATTTTTGTACTTCGGTACGACATCCTGACGAATCTGCAAAGGGTATTACGATCGCTATAAGAAACTCTCCACGATTCATACGGTTACAACCGAACGTCCCACGGTATCGGAAACAAAATTACGTCGATAGTTAAAGCGTAGTTATACTCGTTGCGGAAATTTTGTTGTAAACTAGCGGGAATTTTTTTTCTGTTCAATTTCTTTCCATCTATTAATCCAACGCGACCCGACGTTATTCGCGGTTCGCTAGTTCGCGGATTTAACCTAACCGCCTAAAAAATGAAAAGCCACGTTTTTCGAACGCGTAGATTGCATGGAAACGACGCATCTCTCGTTTCCATTTGTTTTTTTTTTTTTGCTCTTCTTTCGTCATTCAAAAATCCCCGGCTGCAGCGTCCGCGACAGTTATTTGCGGATCGTGAGCGGCCAGAGAACTACACGCCCCGCGAATTGAATACCGGACGTGTTCTCGATTAACGTAACTGCTGAGACGTGACGTGAGACCGAAAAGGGCGACAAGAACGAGAACAACAATAACCGTGATAATCGTTCAGAAGTAAAAGGCGAGTTGCTCTATTTGTAAATAATTTTTTCGTGATTCGCTCGGATGTAGCGGAGAACTTACATTCGTTTTCCGCTCGTATCGGAGTATAAAAAAAAAAAAGAAAAAAAATATATATATAACAATTCATGAAAACGCGCAGCGAAGATCACCGGAGCCTTCGCGCGCGTTGTTCTTCAATTATTATTCACATCTATATCCCCCTCGCAACGCGGCGTGAGATTACACGTACGCTCGTACGTGGTGTCGCAAATATTTAAATTATGTAGGGTAATTGCAACGGCTGATTATCATTCTCGTGTAATTTGTCTAATTTACTTTCCTGCCGGGGTGATACGGATGGAATTATAAATACGAATGCAGATATACGTGTACACGCATCCGCATACGTATATCACAGCATACATACGTATACACGTATAGGTATGCAGATTATATTCATGTCACTCGAGATTTCCCCGGCGAAACGTACGCGCCATATATACATACACATACGATACAGTCGCGATAACGCCACGCGTCATTGCGGTACGAACGAAACCTTCTGCGAATTCACGTCGCACACGCGGACGTTGGTACGTACCTACGCTATGATATATCTACACATCTCGCGATAGATCTCACGTGTACAGGTGTATCGGTGAAAATTGATTCGGCCCCCGTCGAGCTACCGTCGTAATGAATTTTCCCGCAAATCGTCATCCTCAAAGTACGAGTCGGATTACTCACAATCAGTTTCCTACATTGAACCGCGTGCACCGCACCTGAAACTCCGACGCGCATCGTGCACGCATCGCCAATAAACTGGATTACATATGATTACATTCACATGTACACATCCTTCCCGTTCGGGTACCTGCTGCTGAAAAAATGTACACACGTAATACGCGTGCACATCGCTATCAAATGAAACGTTTCCGAAATTCACCTGGTTCATTTTCCGTAAGTATACAGGCTGCGTCAGGACGACATCCGAGAAGAGGAGGAGCCTGATTCGGCATTTTACTTGTGAAACTCGCCGTTGGAAGGAAGTGGAAGGAACCGACTCGGTAAGCCGATCGTCCGACGAATTCGATTGACCTCCTCGCGTTTTTCAAGTTCGGTAAAACCCGCCCCGTACGCGAATTTTATCGGGATTTTCACCTTGCGGTAGCGGTCACGAGTTCGAGATAAGCCAACCCCACGTTCGCGGTTGTTTGCATCCGGACATTTGGTGTGGGTAGCTATTATTCAGTCTTAAACTTGACGATTCCCCTCCTGCAGCAGGTTCATCCGGTACGGGCTACGCCGTTCCCGAACGTACTTGAGAAAGTTTCCCTCGTGTTCCAGAAATGGGGGGGGGGGGGGGGGGGGGGGGGGGGGGTGGCTCTCTCACAATCTCTCAGGTACGTATCGGTTTTCAGGACGCGTGCAGCATCTCCTTCGAATATACCGCGAAAAATTTTAGCTCATTTATTTTTCATACCCTGTGGCGTTCGGTTTAGTGCGGAGCTCGATCAAGAGCAACCGCCGCGGCAACCGACGTTGTAAATGACGGCTGAGGTCGTCGATACAAATGAGCGGAAGAAAAAAATCTCGAAACTGATGAGAATTAAGTTGAAAATGAATATTTTTTTGAAAACTGATGCGCGAGGTGTAAATTTCCAAATAATCGACGCCGGATACAGCTGGTACACGTATTCGTATAACTGTACCTAATGTATACCTACCGGAAAACAGGTTATGGAATGAATAATTGCTTTTGTCATTGCGCGTTTGTCGCATATGTAACAGCGGCGACCGAACGTTCATCCTGAAATTGACGGCGATCGACTGCGTAGATCAGGGAATTCGTTGGTCGCGATAATACCTACCCGCAGCAGCGAGCGTAGTGACGTACGTGTGGTTTTTAAAATTGGGATTTACTTGTCTTCCTTCGTATCAAGATCAGATGAAATGACTGAAATATCGAATTCAATTATTTCTACTTTCCAATAAACTGAACGCATACGTATCACTGATGTACGTACATACGTACCGGTGATACGTATGCGGTAAAAACTGATGTCGATTGATCGATTTTATTCAGTTTCATTGTTTGTAAATCACCGATGGTTTTAATTGATTCCACTCCCTACAGGCATTAAAAAAAATTTCACAGGATTAATGGTAGACAGACGGTATGCATGTACCGCTGCTTTGGTGTATAATAATGAAAAATGATATTACAGAACACTGTACACAGATCCCATAAAACGGTGGGGATTTTCGGTGGAAACTATCTTCCAAAACTAGGTATTATAAATCAGGATTTCTACAGAGTAGGAATTCGCTAGGCAACGGTGCGAAAGTATAATTTCAAGGATTCTAGACCAAGTCGGGGTGGGACGGGTAATTTTGGTACTAGGTTGCAGAATACTTTACCTCTTCCGAATCAACCGCCATCAAAAAATTGTTCCTCAAGAAAAACCGAAAAATTATAAATTTCTTCGGATGAAAAAGGATCCACATCAATCACCGTGCAAAAGATGGCAAAAAAAAAAAAGGAATTTCTTAAATTTGAAAACAAAATTAAACAAAGAAAAAAAAACTTGGATCGAACTTGGAAAAAATAAATAAAATAAAAAATTGGAGCAAGTGGTCCTTGGAGGGCTAATGCAATATTACTGTACAAGTATAGTTTTTTTCTCCAAAAAGCGCGCAAAGTCCCACTACCTCCAAATTTTCTATTTTATATATTTGTTTTTTTTTTTTTTTTTTGCAAATTTGATCCAATGCTCTGCCGAGTCTTTTGATACGTGCACGCGGAGATCGCACGCTACGGGGTATAAGAGCTCTTCGCAACCATCTAGATTTCTCGCTTTCGAGGCAGAAACCGCGAAAATTGTCGGCAAAGTTACCATTACACTTCAGCTAATTACCAGAACACACGACAACCCTTACTCTCCACGTGTACCCAAAAGTACTCAACGCAGCGGGACAGGTAAACGTGCGTATACATATACATATATATTTATATATATATATATATATATGTATTTATCGTCGGTTCTCTGGACTGGCTACTACCCGGTAACACCCGTAAACTGACTAATCACCTCCAACGCCGGCTCATTACGACGCACCGGTTATTTCTGCTGTACGCGATTAACAGAGTGAAAATTTTACGTTCGTGTATTTCGGGTCACAGAAACATACCCGATCGCGTAATCTGTATGAACCGCAATACGGAGTTTGTCATGAGGATAAAAAAAAGAAGATTTTTAAATTCAGCTCACTTTGTTTTACATCAACGGGTAATTCCTTCGCGCTGAGCATTTCGCGTAACATAAATTAGGGACTAAAAATAAGATATAGTGGGAGGTTTACCGGTAGGTAACGTTACTATAAATACGTATCCACATCAGCCCTTCCCGAGGGACAGAAGGTCACAGGACACCTGGCACTACGCTCCGGAATAGACTTTGTGACGGGTAACTTGAATGGCGTAGGTCGAGGCCCGTGCGAAACTGAAAATTCGTCGTCCCTACAATTCCTCCAAATTTTCGAACTTTGCTGGAGGAGGAGGATGAGTAAGAAGGAAAATTATAACCAAAATCATAAGAATTGTCCAAGAATTGAATTTTCCGTTTCTGTAATCGGTTTACCTCATTTTTTTAATCCCTTGTCTGGGATAAAAAAGAATTATCTGTCACGTGACGAATTCGAGACACGTAGAAAATGAAAAATTTGGTCGAATTCTCAGTTCAACAACCGCACTCTTTTGGACTCCGTACTAACGATTTCGTTGTAGATTCGCGGCCTTATCACCGAATTTTAAATTCAAAATCCCGCAAAGCTTGAAATAATTCGTCTTACTTCGTCGTTATTCGAAAAAGTTATTCTATCATTATTTTCCCACGAATATCGCGAGTATAACAAGATAAATGTCGGACATGCAAGATTACCGAAACCATAAAGAAAAATAAAAGACCGAAAGAATATACGATGATATTATAATTACGCCAAGAGTAATTAGCATCGGTGTAAAACCTTCTTGCGAAAAAATAATTTCATTAGGTATTAATTTAACTGTGGAAAGTTTTCAACCATCTTCGTGTATAGTGCTAAGCTCGTTGAGTGAATTCAGCGGCGAAACATCGCAAGATGGTGAAAATTCGAAGGTTCGAAATCAATCATAAATTTCTAAACGGCGAACGAACCTAAATCCGTGTAATAATTAGGGGGCCGGTGTCGCTCGTGTATCTCTCGAATTCCAAATTATCCGGACGAATCATTCCCCCTGGACAAGCGAAGAGCTGGTTTTATCTCTGTTACGAATCACGGTCGAACTACACCTAATTCTCCCACGTAGGTGGACGAATTCGTCACGTCTACGTCTACCGTTTTAATACCTATGCGTACAACTTGCTACGTACGAACGATATGAAAAATTGAAACGGTGAGTAATGGGGTCGAAATTGCCCGGGTTTTCTTCGATCCATCAAATATTTACTCGCCGCATTTCGAGAGCGTAAAAAAAAAACAAAAACGAAGGGGTAAAAAAAATAAAAAGTGCTACGATAAGTCGAGACCATGATTTCTCCGTGTCTCTTATCACGGCATACCGATCGGGGCCATCAACTCGGCACACCGGATTCTTGTACATAACTCATCGATTTTCTATAGAGCTCGTGACATTCCTCTGCAAAATACGAATGTGTAAAATCATAATTTATCATAAAAATCTGAACCGCGCGAGCGTACAGGAGTGGTAAAATTTTTGCGCGCTAGTACATACATGAGGGGCCAACCTGATTAACCTTTGCCAACAGCGATCGAGAAACTCATTCAACAGTCATAAGCTTGAAACTTTTGTTTCATTTAATTTTCCTTGTAATATTTTTTTCTTTTTTTTTTTTTTTTTTTTTAAAATCCATGTCAATATACTTCTTAGGAAAGTTACCTCGGCGTTGAAATCCTCCGACACCTCTGTGCGTCGTTACTTTTTTTCGCGGTATGATTGAGCTTTTTTTTCTTTCTTACTTTTAATTTTAATTGCTCAACAGTTTTCAAGTGATATCGAAAATTAGTTGTAACTCGGACACGGCCGTCCGATAATATCTGATAGTTCAACAACTTCGGAACGGTGTCTTTATTAACGGTGTAAATATCTACAAAAAAAAAAAAAAAAAAAAAAAAAAAAAAACATTCAAAACTTTGCTTTGAACGGATATACGCCGTGAGAGGGTCAGGGTTCGGGTCAGCTCGATTTTTCCGTGCACAATATGAATCTAAAACTGACAATAAAAAATTCCGCCGTATAAATTGCCAGCAGTTTTTTTATTTTCTATCGATAATCGAATCGCGTGTGATGGCAAGTGCCGGAGATATTTATAGACAGTATACACGTACACGCAAATAAAGGAAACCGAAAGGAAATGAAAATGAAGTAGAAATAAAAAATGAAAAAAATTTCGATCGCTTGCAGGGAGTGTGTAAGCGTGCGTAGTGGTTGCTCGGAAGTTTGAGCGCGCGGCAAGCCGGAGAACGACGCCAGTAGAGCGAATCAGTATCGGGTCAGACGTCGGTCTCGAGTCAGTCGTTCCCAGAGCTACGGAGCGTTGTCACGTGCGCCAAAAAAACGTCTGACAAAAGAAATACGGCCCGCGTAATTCGGACGGACTTTTTTTTGTGAATTTGATAACGATAAAAGCAGGCGAATTCGTTTGTCGATAAGGATATCTGACTTGGGAATAAATTCATGAAACGTGACGTGCGAGACTTCGTCGGTAGTTTGCTAGTGGTTCTTCTTTGGTTTGTTTCGTGCGTTTTTCGATAGGTTTTTTTTTTTGTTCAGAGGTGAAGTGTCGAAGAAGTAATAATTATTTTGTATCCTATGTGCGGATCGTAAGATGAACATTATTCGAATAGTGTAAAAACTGTCGTCTGTGGTGTGCTGCGTGAAGTTGAAGAATCGGCGTAGACGAACCTCGTCTGACCATAGCTTTGACATTTTCACTGAAATTTTGACTCTTAGTTCCAGCTAAGGTATGTGTTTCACAAACTATTCGCCTACTCGGATACGATCGTCGTTAATCGCATCTAGAGAAAATTGTCGTTCTAATTATATGTAAACACGTGAGAACCTGGCGATGAGTTAAAACTTCCGAGTTGGATTCTGTAAATTTTGAATTCCAACTCCCGCTCGCGACTCTTCCGATCACGTATATTTTCAACCTGTCGAACTCAATTCGCCCCTCGACGTTTTCACCCCAGCTGCTATCGCGTACGTTTGAGTTCTTTAGGGAAATGTACGTACGTAGATGCATCCACGTTTAGGAACCACTTGGAATAAATCATACTCGGCAGTCAAACGTCGAGTATGTACAGCCCGAACGTTTTGCCCTCATCACGCGAATACCGTTACACGATGAATGAAAATGAAAATATAATGGAATCCGCATGGACCAATTAATATCTGGAGTAATAGAAAAGTGGGTAAAAGCCCGTCACGCTATTTGCACGGGAAACCTCTTCGTACAGCCGAGTCGTTTGCGAAAAGTTGTCCGGGCGGACTTGGCCGCGAAGCTATTCACGATCAACCTAACCGGGTGTACCCTGACGGAATGAAAAAATTACTCGCGGTAAACCTTATTACACGTAAACGCGGAGCGATAGAACCGTCGAGAGTTTCGTACGAAAATGTAAGGATAAACCGAGAACGAGTGGCGGAGAAATCTGAAACGAGAAATACGAGAAAAAGGAGGGCGTGAAACGAGAAATTCCTAGAAATAGGAAACGGGGGTGGTAAAAAAAATAGAAGCAGAACAGCGGTAGGAGATATGATGTCAACGTCGCGAAGATGAGAAAAGCTAGGTATACATATATGCATAATGTATATATGTAGCGCATATCTTCCGCATCGGTACGAGGTGAAATTCTCCGAGGAATCCCGTAGGAGCCAAAAGTCGGTTCGTGGATCGTATCCGTGTAAACGTACCAACGCAACGCAACGAGTTATCGGAATCGTTTTGGTCGCTAGGGTGTTCGCGGCGAAGATATCACGGCTAACATATTCGCTGTGCACCGACCGGTGTACGGCCCGACCGGTCGCTATCGCTACACAGGAGAAATGGACGGACGCGTCGTCCACTAATTAATTAAACGGATCGTCACGCCAATCCAGAGCGTACCTATAATACGTATGGACGACGGATACGCGGTGTACCGATAGTGCTGCACGAGTCGCACGGTACAACCATATCGACTAGAAATTCATCACCCCCAGGAAAGTCTGCGGTGCAGGGTGTGGATTTGGTACCGTATAGCATAGATATGTATATGTATATGTACGTATTACACGGAGGCGGCCATCTCTTCTGTAGAAGCTGCGGTAGCTGGTGGCCTAGAACCAGCAGATATACTCCAGCTTCTATACTCTGAAAGCTAATTAATCGTATTTCCATTGCTCCCGAGCAGCGCTGATCCACCGCGTAATTTCGCCGAGTGAGAGATGTTCAACACCGTGATTAAATCGAAGGACTATAAGGGATTAAACTTCATTCTCATCAGCTTCGACGGTAATATTACCAGCGGGGTGTCTTTACGAGGTACGGTGTACAGAGGGTGGGTTTCGCGTTACCCATTTTTTACGCGCATCCGAAACGTCTCATTTTTCATCAACTCCGACTGTACGCAGGATTTTCTTCAATGTTTTTTATGCTATCCTCTCGTGTCTGCGATCGGTGGGCGGAATCAAAGGAGATCTCGGAATCGAAAGAGGAAGTTATATTTTCATGAAAAAAATAAATATCTCCCGCTCGGCTGAAGATCTCACGTTGTACACGTTGAACTCTGCGGGATCATTTCTCGTTTCGTTGGGTAGTTTTTTCTTATTTATTGCGTATTCCGAGTTGAATGAAAGAGATGAACGAGAAATAGAAAAATGAAAAGTACCCAAGTTTTCAGCGACTCGTGACAGTTGTTCCGAAAGTAACACTAGTGTGGAATGTACGATGATAAAAAATGTCGACACGTTTGCCCGTGGAGAAATATTTGTTTTTTTTTGGAACTCGGGTTATTATAGTACGAGAATAAAATTTATTCCATACTTTCTGACGATGAGATAAAGTGATTTTTTCATTGCCGAATCGTAGACAATTCATGAAGCAATTTTAAAACGTTGAAAAGTACGAACGTTAACATCGGGCTTCCGTTTCCCCGTTAATATACGCGCGAAGGTGTAATAAATTTAAATACTCGCTGTTTCTTGTTTTAAACGTACAACGTCGGCTTCGCCCCGCCGCGCCGCTATGCACGCGTTATGGGACGACGTGTTATTCGACTACATAAATCGATTATTATGCGATGCGTGGTAGTTTGGAATAATGGAGAAGCTGGTATAATTTCATCCGTTTCGTTAACCCGCTTCTGCTCACAATCACCGTTGCGTTATTACAGTTAATGCAAACAATTACGACAATAAAGCTATCAATGCGAATTCGAAAACAGTCACGCTCGCACGTACATTTGATTCTCTCTCCGTTTTTTTTTTTTTTTTTTTTTTGCTTGCTCTTCTTTCGAACAAAACTTTTCATTGTTCCTATCGCAACGATAATGTTTCAATCGATCGATGGAACGAGAGAAAAAAAAAAAAGAAGGATCAAAAATTTTTATTCCATTTTTATAAGGGTTATAAAATCGTATCAAATGCAAGGCGATTCGGTGACAGTTCTTTTCGAAACGGGTAACGCCCACCCCTATTGTGAGCCGAATATCTCGTATACATCCTACATCCATAGGTATATAATACATGGAATTTCTTTTCCAAGATCGTTTCACCCTATACCGAACGATTTGAAGAAAATCCTACCGTCGATCCGGAAAAACCGCGGAAATGCGCCCGCCCCAAAACTCGAGACATTTCTTATAATAATTCAACATTTGCCATTGCCGTGCCGCGGCGCTATATACTATAGTACCATCGAACCTTCGCAGTAGATCACAACGGCGAGAGGAGCTGCCCCGCGACGCTTTGTAAGCCGATACGTTTTCGATAAAAAGGACCCAACGCGTAAAGCATAAAGCTAACTTAGCTCTCCGCCGTACATCCCGTCGCGTTTGTATACTTTACGGACGTCCGTAACACAGCCTCGGTATCCTGGATCTACTCGACTGACAGTGGCGAACGAAAATAACGCGTATAATACACGTTCCCCGACACTTGTACGTACTACGTACATCCCTTCTTCGGTAATCCCTAAGCGCTCACGACTCGGCAATGGGCAGAAAATTTCAACTGGGATAAATAAGGCAAAAACAAGACGAGAGAGAAAAAAAAAAGTAAAAATAAATGTACGCCGGATCGATGACGCTGCCCGCTGCTGCCACCCACGCGTGTTACATGCATACGTATATAAAACCCGAGGGACTCGAGCAACCGGCGAAGAGATACTCGCGTTCGTAGATGTTTGTATTTTTGTGTGTACGTGTACACGCGTACGCGCACACAACGTGAAAAAGAAAAATGTATACGAATCGTCCGCGTAATGTAGGCGTGGGTACCAACGGCCTATACACCGCTGTACAACGGTACGGATAGTGCTGCGAAATGATACGTGGTAACGATGCGCAGAGATCAGGTTGGCCGGGATATCATTTTCGGCAGAGAACAGGTATATTTGTACGTATGCAGGTGTAGTCCGATATTTGGAGGACGAACCGTGGGTGGGTTGAGAGAAGAGAGAAAAAAACAAAAAAAACAAAAAAAAACAGAATGGTCGGGTCAAGAGCTCTCAGGGTTTTCAGAAAAGTGTGCAACACTTTCATCAGAATGGCTACACACACGCGACGACCAGGTGAGAAGCACCGTTACAGGTGAGGGTTGAGGTGAGCAGCTAAAGGGTTCTCGAAATTGGGATACCTAAACGCGGTTCGATTGATCGATCCGCATTCGCCGAGTACAGGTAATACAGCGACAAATGATATAGATTCGAGGGACGAACATTCGGGTCCGTTCGGAATTCCGGAGGATCGTCTTTCGATTTCCGTGTTACATCCATAGATTTACCGTTGCAATACCTGGGGTTCAGCTGCATTATGGATCAACTCGATAAATTGTACTCCTCGCGATATCGACAACGCGCATATATTGAGAAAGAAAAAATCATTCTCCGTTTCCGGTGTGGACAAAAAAAAAAAAAAAAAAAATATCCTCCCAATATCTCGCACATACCGTACGGTAACTGTATGCGGACATTTTTTTTTAATTTTTTTTCTCCTATACGCGTTATACCCACCGCACCTTTTACCACTCGTTCGAGTGATTCGAACTCGTACATCTCTTGAAGTTCAAAGTGAGGGGGTCGACTCGACCTATAAAACGAAGCTGGATGGATGAATTCTTTTTTCCGCGTTAACCCTACGCCGTGGCTACCCGGACTGTTTGAACGTACGCCAGGGTTTACAGGTGAAAGCTGCACTTTCTTCCAACCACGATGTCAGACCTCCGTTTCTTTCGCTATTTTTTTTTGTTTTTTTTTTGTTTTTTTTTTCTCCAGCTCTCCAAGATTATGCGCTGCAGTGGCCACGGTTATTTACCGCCGTCACTTTTGAGGTCTGGTGCTATTCTTGGCAGCCTACGCGCGCACCTGCAACGTATATTTTGACTGGAAAGCTCCTGGGGGAGACCAAACCCCCGAACCTTGTGGCTATATGTTCGTACTCCTGCCCCCGACCTCTTGCGGTAAATTAATACGGGCAGTATAACAGGTGATCGAATACTCCGAGCTGCATTTGCCGGGTATTTAAATAGTCATGTAAGGGAAATGCAACGCTACCTACTTTGATGTTCGCTATCTTTTTTCGTTTGCTTTTTCATCGGGCTTTTTCACCGTTCATTTACATATGTGCCGACATAAAGCCTCAATAGGGTATAGCCTATGAATTGCGTTTTTTCCGCAGCTAGGCCGCTGAGGTTTTAGTTTCGAAACGGAGTGGCAAAGGTTTCGAAATCCGATGCGCCCGTGGAATCCGAAAGTTCGTTTCAAGTTTTAACCGTTGTATTCCGAATGTGGATAGCGAAGTACGTCACAAGGATGAATGAGCGGAAAGAGCTGATTTTCAAAATTACGACTTCGGTGAATCCTAGAATTGTTCATAGACGTATGTAGTGCCGCGAAGCACTTTTACTCTGCAATCCCATTCATTATACCCGTACCAGCGTCCGTGTAAACTCCGAAATCAACTTGCCGCCAACTTTCACAGAGCTCTACAATGATCCGAGCACCTGCCGAAATCCCCTAACCATTTCTACGAACCGTTCCGTTCGAAAAGGCTCATTAATTTAATTTTACATGGGGAGATTTCGCCAACCTTGTATCGCAATGTTCTCCTCTATAGGCCTATGAAAATGCACATTCAATACTGCACCGTATTGAGTTGTCGGTTCAATCCTATAACGCGATGAAATGAATGAATTGCCAGCTCATGTGTGAAAGTTAATTTTTCAGCTTCTGTAGAATTCGATTTCGTTTGAAGTTTGATTTTCGAATAAATAAATAAATAAACGTGACGCGAATTACCGAAAATCCACAAATGTTGTACATCGAATGATCTGTCAATTCGGGGAGGGGTGAAAATAATAAGCGGATCTGATACCTACAACGTCACCCAGTCAATTACAACCACGGATCGATTCCATGGTTTTCCTTTGTAATAGAGAATGGCGAAAATGAGCTCGCGGAGGTGGATGTGGTTCGAACGAATGAAATGAAAAGAAATTATTACCCAGGTAGCGTTCCGGAAGATCGTCCGGCGTCGGACCGCTTAGGAGATCATCAATCACTAATCGAAGCGAGATAAATTTGGGTCAATCAGAAGAGAAGAAAAGAGATACCGCCGCCGCTTGGATATCGGAAGGTGGATTCTATCGAACGGACCTAGAGCTTTTGGCCATCTGCCATCCAGCTGGATGCGAAAGTTCCCTTTCCGTATAGGCTGTTCAGCATCGGTAGGAGGTAGATTTGAATCAGGAGTAAAATTTCAACATGCTGCCGCATGCAGCTGTAAGGTTAACAGCAGCACCAGCACCAGCAGCTTACGAAACTTCGGCTTTAAGCTTTCCTCGCAGCTCTCCACCGTCTACCCGGTACTATGTATTTACGTATGTAGACATATAATTAGTACATAGGTATAAATAACACGTTCGCGATCTCAACTGACAACGTGCAGCTGCAAGTGCTATCCCGTACCGCTTCGGTCCGTGGTAACCGTGCAAGTATAGTGTCGCGGCCTTGTTCGGAGCGGAACACCCGTGCCTGGCGTTCCGACGCTTCCACGGCGACCATTAACAATGCTCGGGGTTCTCATTTTCTCTCATTAGTCTCCGAATCAAGCTCGAATTAATCTTAACGGACTCCGACGCACACGTGAAAACTACGGAGTCGCCCGCATGGAATTCAGCTCTGATACTTTCGTATTATAAATAGGTGTATATCAACGTAGAATAGCGCTCTCTTGGAAAAAGGTTACGGAAATGCGAACGAGTCGAAGAGTCGAGTCGTCCTTGTCGGGTTGTCACCGATTTATCTACAGCGTCATATATCAAATTTGCATCGGTTCAAATAATTTCAAACACCACGAAAGAAAGGAGCCGCGAAAAGTTAGCAGGGGTAGTTATATCCTACCGTGTAAAGCACACCCCGGTGGATAGGTACTTTATCACCGTCAGTCTAGAATACGGAATTGAAGTGAACCGAATGGAAGGGGACAACCGTGATTTTGACAATAGTATCATCCTGAATTTAGTCTCAACGGACGCGAGACGTCGCCTAATTTTACTACCACCAACGCACGGGAACGAGATGACTTAACCATAGCTTCTCCCGCTGTTGCTACTCCTGCTTCTGCTTCTGCTGCTTCTGCTTCTGCTTCTGCTTCTGCTGTTTTGGCGCATGAAGAGCAGAGAGCGAGAACCGACGGATATCTCTGGTATCGTTGATACATCCATGTACACGGTGTCTCCGATATAACATCGAAAACAACTTTCATCGGTCTCGTCATCGGACCCTCCCGAATTCTTTGGTTCGCTGTACAACGGTGAAAAAAAAGTTCCCCACATTCTCTCTACAAGTTTCCTTGTGTTTTTTTTTTTTTCCACTACCGCAGCAATAATAATGAATATATATCGCTTTACGCCGCACCCCCTCGTAATCGTAAACCGCTAAAATTCATTCGCGCTCGTTTTATATATTCCGTGTGTTACTAGATATCAAAGTTAACGTATGCTCGCAAAGTTCCCAGTTATAATATACACGGGGCGTCGCGCGAAGAGGGTTGCGCTTGCCTTCGTCGCTGATTATCATGGTTTGTTCTAATAGAGAACACGCGATACGTCAGGTATACCTATAGTTTCCGCGTCGTACGTTGAACGTATTAAAATACACGAGCTGATGATATTCTCATGCATTAGAGGAATAGACCGTAACGCGGCAATTCGAGGTGAAATTATGACGGGGAGGGGGGGGGGGGGCCTCCAGTCCTTCGGAAAGGTGGGCGCGAGTCTTCCGAGACGTCAAATATTAATGGCAATCTAGAGCCACTGACCTACGTCTGTCCGACTAACAAACCTGAACTAATCTAGAGCTGAGCGGAACTCTGCGAGAGGGTGGCCTACCGGATACGTAACCCGTACGTCGGTAGGTAGGTAGCAGGTCGCAGTATATATATACGCTGAAGCGTGTCTGAGGAAGCACTTAATGACGATAACCTCTTCGAAACGCTAAAATTACTCCGTCTTCCATTAACTTCGCGTGGTAGAAATCCTAGCGAGAGCCCGCGAACTTGTTTCTCCTCCTCGTCCTGCCGCTGCTGCACTGCACCAGCTTCGCTGCTGACTATAATAAACGGCCGACCAGGTATGCGTATATATCATATTACTCTTTTCAATTACTTCCCCGTCGCTGATTGCTCCTCGTTATAAATATATATATATCATTTTGAATTCGTTTAATAAACCTACATCCCGCACTCGAGCGCTTCTAATTATTTTTCTAATTTTTTCTTCTTCTTCTTCTTCTTTTTCTTCTCTTTCATTTTCATTTGAATTTTTTCTTTTTTCTTGTTGTTTTTTTTTTTTTTTTCGATCGAGAACCGAGGTATTTCGGTCGGATCATCGTCGCCGTTATACCGTTAATAATTATCACATTTTGTTACGTCATATCTATGTAACGCAATCGCGAAAGCTCACGTGACTCTTGTAATTATTTTTTCACGTTGCGCACGATACGCTCGAATTTCACGAGCTTTTAGCTAAAGTAATTTTATGACGTGTCTCATCTGGTGATATGTACCGACTGTATTACGTTCGTATGTATATTTTATGTACGCACGCGTACGGATGGTCTAAGGGCGCGTTATATCTGCTCATTTTTTAACTGGAATATCATGAATAACGTGTATTACCTATACGTTCTCCGCATACCGTCACACATCATCGCGCGACGCGCTGCAGTTCAACTACTATTCCGATATTTATTAAATACATGCAGTTCATCGACGAACGTCATCGATGCATAGGAACCGTGATGAAAGCACATATGTTGTAGACGTACGTACAGGTAGAGTCACTCATCAATAATTACTCTACACGTCTATAGCGAACACCTCATTAGAATTGTTTTGGCACCGCGATGCGGGAATTCAATACACGTTCATTATAATCGCTAAGTTTGCGGTGCATTCGTCTCAATAGTATATGTACATAGGTATAGAAGTGTATCGTAACCTCCACACCTGCCGTCTCAGAGCCACCGTGCCCTGTAACGTGTCACCGCGGCTGTGGGGGTGAGTCGGTTACCTTTCGACTAGGTATGTGGCCGTTAGAAATATTTTCTCTATTTTGTATAGCATACGATCGTAAAAGATAAAAAAATTTTCAATATTTGCGGAAGAACATCGGGGAGCGAAATAAAGCGACGTATGAGACGACACGCGGGTCTAAAGTGTATCGAATCGAAAATGAAAGTCGTCGGAGGAAGTTGCTTATTTATTTATTTTTTTGTTTGTTTTTACTTTACCGTTATTCGAACTTCAACGAATACTATGAGTGAGTGAGAATAGAATTCGAAAGTTTTATATTTTGTCAAGAGTTGAATAGCTTATCAAACAACTTATACTTACCAACTGAATATAAGAAGATATCGATTGCCGCCATCGCACAAAGTATATAATGAGAACTTACTAATTATCGAATTTGTGACCGAGAAAATGGTATATATGGTCTTTCGAAACTCTGGTAGCTAATTAATTTTTCATATCCCGATAAAATAATGATGAAACAACCGCAGTTGAAATCCGTATAAAACTTGACTAGAGAATATATAACCAATCTGAAACTTTTCTTTCGCCGTTTCCTCGCACGGAGCACTCGGAAATACGTACTCGGTGTCGCCGTTGGTAACCACGCGTAGAGACAGAGAATAAAAAAAAAGGGAAAATAAATGGGAGTGAAAACTCTAGAGAATGCGAGAAAAGTTCAAGAGTCTGCAGGTAGGCGCATTAGTTCTTTTCATCAATCCAGCTATATCAACTAGTGAACTCTGCACCGATCCGTTCGCAAAGTTGTAATAATAACGATACAAACGAATGTATGTACTAATCAGTCTGAATAAGATACCCTTGCGGAGTATGAGGAAAATTTTATTTCATACTGTCGCATATCACCTGCTATTCATAGACTTAACTGCATAGTGTGTGGGAGGACGATTTTCCGACGATCGAAAGATAAGCTAGCCATGAATCAAAAACTAGGGCGTTAAGAAAAGAAGATGAACGTTTAATAGGTTTAACCGTTTTTTCGCGAAATTGATTAAAATAGCTCTAATTCGTTAAAAATGTTGAACAAAGAAAACCTTCAATTCTTCAAAACCATTCCTAGCCAGGCGACCGATTGAATGTAAAGATATACTTCGGTATAACAATAGGTACATAAAAATGTTGTTAGAATAACGAATATTGTGCTGGAAATGAGAAAATAAAAATAGATAAGAATAAAAGACAATTATTATTATCACATCGAGAATTCAGGTGTATCTATTTATACACGTAGCTTTCGTTTCACGTATATATACATATATATATATATATATATATATACATATATATAAGGGGCAACTGAAGAGGAAGAATGAGCACGTGAAAGAGAGAAAAAGTGACAAGGAGAAAAAAAAATACAGTCAATTCTGCAAGTATGGCGGGGGCTTCCATTGTGAATTTATCGTTAGTGCACTGCGGAAGGAGAGTAGGTGGAAGCCGTCCAGGCTAGCGCTATAATAATAACAATAATGATAATAATGATGATAATGATGACGATAATAATATTCAGAAAGCGATATCGCGTAGAAAATTTCAATTCTGAATTTCGTCAAAAAGAATCATAAAACCGTTACTCAACGAACTTGAATATTGTTCACTGATTCCGTTGTTCTTAACCGGCAGCCCGTTAAATATACGACTTGGCGAAAGTCGGATATAAAAAAGGAAGAAAAATCTCCGATACGAGCGTTAAACGTGCAGCCACTTCACTGTTCTAATTTTCTTTCATTTGAAATGGAAAAATTCATTTGAGATTAGAAAAAATAAATAAATAGCATTCAAGCATTCAGTTTATTATATGCGTGTAATATATATACATTATACACGTCGATTATACGTGTGAAAAATATAAGGCTGCCGAGGGCTCTGATCGCATTAGGGACGCAGCGCGGGTGTGGTTTAATAAATTACAAAATTATAATTTCAGTGAAAATATTTTTAATAGCTTGAATAATTCAGTGAACGGGGAAACGCTTGCTGCCCGTTCGTTTTGGAGGTGACGACGACGGGACGCTGTCGTGGGAAAGTTGAGATCGCTATTACGAAGACACCTGATGAAGTATAATTCAATGAAGTACCTAGACGGCACCTTCTTCAGCGCTTACGCTTCTTGAAGTGTGAAATTCTGCACCGAATTCGCCGAACGAATAGAAAGTTTCTAATTGGTCTTGACGGAATATTTCATCCGCGTTCGTACGAAAAGATTTATTGTTATTATTTTCATCGTTGTCACCGCTATCAAACGATCGTTCGGGGTAACATGGATGAACGCGGTCGGCCTGACTTACAAATACGAATGTACTACACACTGTAGGTACTCGCGCATCTTTTTATTCTCGTAGTTCAGAAATTGTACGTATTATTTAATTCACTGAAATTTTCACAATTACACGAAAGACGACGCTAGATGAAAATGGTGGAAAATTATAAATATAATTGTAGAGAACTATAATTGTCATGCTCAAGAGTAAGGGGTGATTATACGTATACTATATACGTGCGTTTGATAATAGACGTCGCGAAAAACTTGCAATTAAGCTAGTGAAATTAAATTCACAATACAACCATGTCTATTAATTCGCGTGAATTTCAATAAGTCTATAAGTATATATCGCTTACGGCCATGTGCTTGCGTTTGTGAGCTACCCATGATTCTATGATGTTATTTTTCGTAATATGAATATTTATCAGCCGACCGCGGAGTGAGGCTTATAGTATATTATATTCAAGCGAACCGTGCACAACGTTGGTTGTACGGCGATAATTCGAAAAAATGCGAGGATAAATTTTCTTGAAAGGCATCAGTTTTCACAATGCATTATTGTTCTCTGTTTCAGATATAAAAAAAAAAAAAAAGCCCGAGAGAAAAGGGAATCGAAATCACTATTTTCACACGGCCTGTTATAATGAAAAATGAAATTGCATCTACGAAGTGTGCGAGAAATGGTACGTTGAAATAAAAATTTTATAGAAAATATTCACTTGCGCAGGCTTTTTATAATTACAACATTTTACCACCCAGTCAGTTCAGATTTAATCAGTAGGTATACACCTATACCTAAATCGTAATGTGAAAGAGATAACGGGGAAGAGAGGTTAATTTATACGGAAAAAATGAAGTTATTCAGCGGAGTTACTCTACGGTCATGTATAATTAAAAAGCACCGCTATACGATTCGAAGGGATTTTTTTAGCTTAACCAGAGTTTCCGAAAAATTCAATTTTTTTTCCAAACAAGGCGAAGCAGGAAAATTACGTGAGTCCACCTAGAGTTCACTTCTTATTAAAACCAACGAAATATGTATTATTTCTAAAAATGTTGAATACCTGAGATTAACTGTACAGTAAGATGATTATCGAATCATTTCAAGTCCATCGTGTGTGCAGAAATAAACTTGAGAATTTCAGAAAGAGAGAATTAAAAAAATATGGCGTGAAACAAACCATCAGAAGATGACGATACGAAGCCTGGATGACGTATTTCACCCCAGAGCTCCCTTCGTATCGTTTTCCGTAAAAATTTCGATTCAGAAATGACGTTATACCAGAACTTACTGACGAAACATTTTCTCAAAGTTTATGGAAATTGTTTTTTTGTTGTCCATGTACGTTTCACGTGGATGGGGCCATTACATACGGGTGTTAAATATGTACATATGGTTAGAGGCAGGTACTAAATTAAGCTCGGTTTTCAAAGCTTCTTAAATTTAAACCCAATTCCAGTTTATTGTTTATTGTTCTCGAATTTCCGTGCTCGTGCGTCACATTGAATTTCAGCATAATGTGTGTACCAAATATCCTAACCCAACCCGCACGCCTTATTTTCTCTCTCGAGAATGAACATGAGGGGGGCTAATGGCTTAGACACGATAAGTTTTTTGGACTAAATACTTCCCCTGTTAAGAGAGAAAAGCAAAAGAAGAAAAAAAAAAATATCCCCCAGTAACCGGTTATGCCTTGCACTCTATACGGCAAACTGTCGGAGAAGCTTCCGGGTTGTAAAAACTTTCGTTATAAATCAAGAGAAAGTTATGAGATGTTCGCTCGAAGAAGATGAGAGGAAAAGGGAAGAAGAAAATATAAAAAATTTTAAATACGCGCTAAACGTTTCGAAAGGTTTATTCCACCGCGTGTCCCGTAAGCAAGGATTTTTACCACTGTGCCCACAATGTTTTCCAGATTTTGATTTTCCTCCTTTTTTTTTTTTTTTGTTCCCTTTTTGAACGATTCACCCTACGTTCCGATTGCCCATTTTTCCGTTGGTGAATTTTAAGAAAAAAAAAAATGAACAAAATAGCCACAGATATATCGTCAAAGTTTTCCGCAGTTTATTTCGCGATTCGAGGAAATTTCAGCGAAATTTTCACACGACAGCTTTAAACAAGATGGACAGTTACGTTGATATCTCGCATAGGGGGGAAATACGAGCGTATAATATCAATCAATTGTTAGCAATACGAATATCTGCTATGCGATCCCCTTTGACGTAAAACCACGCATCAAACTGTAGCGGAGAATTTTCCCTGTGTACCTCGAAAGCTCTGTTAGTTCCATAGTGAAATTTCCCCCAATAGTCCCGCTAACTTGATTGAGCTCACTCGATGAATATTCGATGGCTCGTTCGTAAAACGGTTCGGGTGGGGGAGAAGCGAACTTTCTCGCACTTCGCCATATAATCGAACTATCGAAAATTGTATGGAAAAATTTTTCACAAGCTCAAAGTGACCCCCGCTTTACCCGAGGGATTTTCATCCGCGATACGCCTTTTTAACGTAACAAAATTCAATTGACGTTTTTTTATCTCTTTTCGTAGCGACCCCCGTTACGAAGATGAGGGGTGGCGTCCTTGAACGAGATAATTTCAGGTCGATGTTCTTATTATTATTAATTTAGTACCCTGTAGGCGAGCTGCTTTTCCGTTAATCAACCCCCGAAAGTTCGGTGCTCGACCGAAATGTGATACGACGCGACTTTTGGAATTATTTGTTTTCCACGTTCGCGCAAAAACGCAACGTACGTTATTAACCGTCGAGTTGAAGTTTTTCTTGGATACAAAGAACTCGGTTTTCCCAAATTCTCATTTTAATCATCGAGCATTTCACTCTTTCACTCCACGTTGACATCTATTCGATTTTTTTTCCATCGTATCGCTTCGCCTCGACATCCTCATCGCAAAGAGTTGCGATTCAATTTCTATTGTATATCTATTCAAAACACGAAGGAACGTATTATCCATACAAATACTTCAAAGTCACGAATCCCTCATCCGACCAAGAGACTCGGGAGAATAAAACTTTCCACCTATGTCTGTTCTCGGTTTACTCCCCCCCCCCCCCCCCCCCCCCCTCCCCTCCCTTATTCATTCTATTTCACTATTTTTTGCTTTTTTTTTTTTTTTATTACCTCCAACCGTGCACTGCGTCCGTGTGACACGCGTTTGAGGTGGAAAAATACTTTCGACTCACATTTTCATCGCACACGTACAGTACCTACCGTACATAGTCGGACATCGACACCCCACTTGTCAATATATTTTGTCTATTTTCTCTGGCACGCGATTTTCTGGTCGCACGCCTCCGTTCGCCTCTCCCTTTGATTTTTATTATCACGTGAGCGCGTGTACGAGAGAGAACGACCCTTGTCAAATTATTGTTTATAGTCGAGACGTCGTCTATCGCAATCTGTATTTCTGACAGCTCGTCTACCACTTGCAAACGATAGTCGGTGCACGTTAGTTACGGGTACGCCACCGCGTACCCCGCATTTGACACGTGACAATACGTAGAAAGTCCCGTGAGTAATAGACGAACGCCGTCAACGGGGAGGTCGAACTATTCCCCGGACTAAATTGTCATACGAAAACTATCCCCCGTCCAAGATAGTGAATTCCGGTAACAAACGAGCGTTTCAAATATATTCTCAACGATCGGACTGCGGACGTCGAGACTTTTTAATAAAACGTCCGAACAGTGTTAGCGACCAATGAGGAATTCGTAGAGCGGTACGTACCTGGAAATGATCGAGGTTTTCGTTGTTGCTTGGACCGTCGAAATCAAGTCGGAAAAAGCCAACGAGCCACTCATACGTAGAGTGGTTTACACGCGATGCATGAAACTAAAGGAAGAGAAAGAAAAGTTAATAGCAAGTCTCGGGGATGGCGTGATACGTGCTAATATCAATCGTGGTAAAGAAGAAGAAGAAGAAGAAGAAGAATGAGAAAAAGAGAGTGAACGAGGGATTTGGAAAGATGTAATCAGGCTTTCTCAACCAGATGGAATGTAGGCGATACATGTTTCATATAGAATCTGAACCGTGAGCGGCGTGAGCGGAAGAAGCGCGAGAGGCAAAAGCGTGAGACTGATTGGCGTTATTTGGAAGCTGATGACCGGTTTCCGGTAGCACTCCCCCGTGTCTCGTACGGACAAACTCGCTGACGTTATAAGTACGTATAGATTGTACCGGATACACACGTTATAACGACGCAAACATCAATTTTGACCTCTCCCCCAACTTCGCTTCGTGACCTCGACGCGCTCCGACAATTTTTCTTGATGTACGACGTGCTTCGCACTTTTTCTTTCCAGCGGCTGGTTCCCTTCGAACGTTGAACGAGATGAAGATACGCCTTATTTTCCATCAAGTGTCTCTCGTCCGAGTCGCACGAGTCGATGCAGCGCTGTAATAATCGTACCGCAAATAGTTTCCTCCCAACGTTTTGAGAACCGGATATCTTGACGCACGTCAAAGACCGTCGACGGATAAAGATGGCCCCCTTCGTTCGACCGCCCAATTTTCTCACAGGAAATTCAATCTACCTCGAAACTAATTACGCTTCACATTTATTCCAATCGAGCGTATAAATATTCTTTTTTTTCTCCTTCTTCGGAAATCGATGTAAAATCGAGTTTATCGTTTGACCTAAGCTTTTTTCTTCCTCATCATATCGAATTACGTTAAAATAATGAAAACCGTTGTTCAGCATTGAGAAAATTTGGTTTTTCAAGTGCAGATGCACCGTCGGTATTAAAATCCGCAACGAGCACGGGCAAGGTATGAATAGCTACGTACACTGACCGGCATAAATGGCTTCACAATGTTTACGTCGCGCGGCGATGTGTGGGTCACAGGTAGGCGGAGTTTTCTATCTACGGGGGCCCATAAGCGCGATCGAGAGAGCATCATAGTGCGACAGAGTTAGCGACATATCGCTCGTTGCATCCCTTTCGCACAGCACTGGTGCGAGCGAGTCGGCAGAGTCAGGTAGACCAGCTTGGTGGGGGAGATATTCTTCTCCTCGCGCGGAAGGCATTTCTGTCCACCGATACTAATTCGTTTCTTGTCTTACTAACGCTGTGCGACGACGATGGGTGATCGAAAACACCATTCCTCTCGAACTCACGAAACTCGCCGTAGCGTCTTCTCACTCCCAACTCATGCGCTGTGGCTGTCTCTCACAATCAGGATACCCAACGTGCGGTAGAAAGTGAGAAGGCGCCAATGGGATGTATAAGGGTGCCGAAAGATAGATTCTGATGACTTTTTTGACATTTTCCCAAAATTAAAAAAAAAAATTATAAATGTAATTTCCGATCGATTTCCCCATTTGTAGATGTTTTTTACCGATTTCCGCTCGTTCCCGAACTCATTAAGAACGTATACGGGGACAGGCTGAGTAAGTCGCGATGTTATGAAATTATTTTCATTTCAGTTTGCAACAATTCAACTATGAAGTACGGGCAATATCCATGCCGTTAATTGAAGTAAACGGAAAAATTCGATACTTGATTGAACTTATAGACAGATTCAGTTTTCCCATTAAGATTACCAGGGCCTTACGGGTTAGGGGTGATCGAAGTTCTTTTTCTCAAATAAACAGAATGGCGGTCTCTGATAGTTTACTGGCGGTTTTTCGATTGAAAAAGCACTAGTTTATTATTGTTTGTAAAAAATGTAAATTTTAATAAAAAAAATAATACTACGATCAGCCTCTACTTTTTTATGCTTTTAACAAGCTGTGGATATTTCATTTGATTCCATCGAGTAGACGTTGGATTACATTGGTTATCGACTTCAAAACCGTAGTTTCTAAAAAAACTTTCTTAATTTTGGGAAAATGTCAAAAAAGTCATCAGAATCTATCTTTCGGCACCCTTATACATCCCATTGGCGCCTTCTCACTTTCTACCGCACGTTGGGTATCCTGATTGTGAGAGACAGCCACAGCGCATGAGTTGGGAGTGAGAAGACGCTACGGCGAGTTTCGTGAGTTCGAGAGGAATGGTGTTTTCGATCACCCATCGTCGTCGCACAGCGTTAGTAAGACAAGAAACGAATTAGTATCGGTGGACAGAAATGCCTTCCGCGCGAGGAGAAGAATATCTCCCCCACCAAGCTGGTCTACCTGACTCTGCCGACTCGCTCGCACCAGTGCTGTGCGAAAGGGATGCAACGAGCGATATGTCGCTAACTCTGTCGCACTATGATGCTCTCTCGATCGCGCTTATGGGCCCCCGTAGATAGAAAACTCCGCCTACCTGTGACCCACACATCGCCGCGCGACGTAAACATTGTGAAGCCATTTATGCCGGTCAGTGTACGTACTTCGTCGTATTCATTTATTGAACAAATCCGCTTACTATGTTTGTCGTGTTGCGCATTCAACGACAATTCATTCTGCAGGAGAATAACCAGCGACGATTTTCTTCATTGATATCCTCATAGTTCGCAAATATTCCCAACTGACTACACTCGAATGTAGTCAATGAAATCTAAGAACGAACGAAAGAATCCTTGACACATACCGGTGATCAATTCGACCGATCGCGTGGAAGGTACGAACTTTTTTTCTTCAGAAACAACAAATTCAAGGGGTATATGTATATCCCGTGTTGGTTATATTAAACGCGATAATCAAATCGCACGTGGAACACACCGTACAATAATTACAACAACGACGGTAAAAATCTTGACGAAGCTAACGATAAGTGGTACGATTTATAACCGATCGCCCATAGCATAGCACAGTCTGTTTGCAGTTATTCACTTATGAACTGGTTCAACATCAAATATTGACGTCGGTTTATCGTCACGAACGATTACACTCTCCAGATCGGAAATTCGCACGTACAGGTATAACCATACGGTATGCGTGTAGATACAAACTCCAAGGGTATACCCACATGTGTGCAATTATTTTCATTATAGCTGCGTATACCTCGCAGCGGGCGAATTGGCCATCGATTCAAAGATCGTTTCTGATATTGATGGTTCGTTATTCCCGACGTCGTTTATACCCGCAGTATTTGTTTCCATTAAAACTACTACACGCGAATATTATTTCCGCGTTTACTCATCGAGCCAATTACGACACGGCGTACACCGTGATTGCATTCAATCGAAAGACCTCCTGCAGAAAACAAAATTGAAAAAAAAAAAAAGAATTTTTTAAAGTCACGGGCACGGTAAGGATCTGATTGTGTGTGGGAGAAAAAAATCGCGGCACCGCCACCGTTAGATCTTGTACGAGAAGGGAAAGGTAATTGGGAAATTATTGATTTAAGCGAATATTTTGTTGACGTAACGATCGTTAATTAATTTCCGAACACGATCCGAAAATATCTTATTATCAAAAAAAAAAAAAAAAAAAAAAAACAAGGAATACACTGTGCGCGGTATTGAATAATTATAGACAGTGAATGAAAATTCGTTACGTTAAGTCTTGTTGGTTGGAAAAATTTGAATGAAAAAATGAAAGAGATAAAGAAAAAGCTGCGATAGCCAGCTCATCGATTTCTTTCGACCCAACACCTCTCAACTCTCAATCAACTTTGGGGAAAGATTAAGGTCGACAACTTTGTCGCTTAATGACCTGGATTGAATTATGTACTTACTCTCGGTAAATAATGTTACAGGACGGGGGACGGGTGAACAAGATAATGACGGACAGCTTTTACCGTCTCGCATCAAATAGGCACTAAAAATTAGATCAGCCAAAATAATCTACGGAAGAAAAATGCATTTTTCTATACTACATGTGGTACTATGCTACTACGGAAACCATGTATCGATCATTATTACAACGTTTATTCGACCTACGTTATGGTCGTTTGAACAAGGGAATCGTAGTTTATAAACTGTACACCGTCGTTACAATGAGGAATAGGTGATTCGTTTAGATGCGATGACTCGGTGGTCTAGTTAAATAGAGAATTAGTTTGTTAAACATCGATAACTGCTCGATCTATTGTCCTCGCATTTATGTGTAGCGGTCAGCTATATAACTAACGATAAACTGGAAGGTGCAGGGTATATTAAAGCTCATGGATGAATGCGTCGGTTTCAATTTCAATTATTACTCCATACTTGCGAATTAAAAAATAAAAATAACCAGCATTCAATTCTCATCGACCGCATGTATGCAGCGTTCGGAAAATTTTCAGATTCCATTGAAAAGTGACCGTAGCGGCATGGTACGAAAAAAAATTTATTCTTCCGCATAAAAACTAGGAGAGAGAAAAAAATCAGAGGAGAAAATTGGCGGCTCGAAGTTAACGCTTCATAATCAATGCGGCGCTTGTCCAGATTGAGAGAGGACGAGATTTCGGTCGCCAATTGTCCAGGGAGCAGTAGCCCCCCTCCGACCGAAGCTAGTTACTTCGTTAAGGCCAATTGACATAACCAATTGGTATGCGGCGTCGGCAACCGCTCAAAGCATACCGCTAACCTGGACACGGCTTGCAGCAGGAAGGGCCGTAATGCGGTTACCTCGTAGTGGTGCATTCATAGGGAACCTGTACACAGTTGGGTAGACGGAGGTAAGAGAGCCATTCATGTGTCAAGCTTTGGCGACGTTGCTGGAGAGAGCGCGAGTCCTGCTGACGCTGACGCCTATACCGATGCCGATGCCGATGCCGATGCCGATGACGGTGACGATGGGCGATGGGCGATTGCTCTCCTCGAAAAGCCCAGAACTTGAACGCCACCGATTTCACCCTCCGGGCAGGTCAGGACTTCCGTTTCCTCTTCATCTCTCGACCATTGAGACGTATCGAGTCGTCGTTTTCTCCTACGACCCACTGCCGAATAAAGGAAGCCCCGAGGATATTCGCTCCACGGTCCGATTCACGCAACGCTACTTCGCTGAGATCGTGTAAACGTGTACGATCTGTAACATCTATTATACATACAATTCCGCTGTACGTACCTATATGTATATAACGCCGCGATATAATTCAGCTCAGAATCCGGAACTTCGGATCGTAGAAATGCTCAAGCACAATACATGGCGCAAGTACATAATATATGTATAACGATCTTGAAACGCGGTGTATATTTTTTTCTCTCTTTTTCTTCATATTGTAGAGCGGTGTGCGCTATGATCGATCGGCGAAAGAACAGATTTTGTATTTAACCAGGGCAACTTGTCATGCGACGAGAAATCGAAGGTAAATATGCCGGGGGCATAAACGCTGGGAGGCGGCACGCCGCGCTGAGACTCCCAACCGGAAGACACTATGGAGAGGCAATATTTCCCGGCCTCCCCCCCCTATGTTTCTATGAAACTTTCAACCCAGCAGGTATCCACTTTATATGCTACGCTATACCACCGAGCGGTTTAACCCCTAGCATCGACACTTTTCAAACTTTTGACAAGGTAGATTGCAAGATATGTACACGTTTTACGTGGGTATGTGTCTCTGCGCGTTGTAAGGTCGAAACTTTGTGGGAATATAAAAACGCGCGAATAGTCCAGATGGTAGTTCGGAACGATACTTTTTCTACGGTAAAATTATTCCGCCTACGCTTGAAGCCACGTATTATTTCCCAACTGTAAGTGCATAGCACCGAATGCGAACGAGACGGCGGAATATTAGCCTTCCGGAAACGGAAACGCCCGGCTAAATCACTCCCGCTACTAAATTAAGAGATCAACAATTGCTGCCCACGTGGAGAACGGAAAAGACGTATCGTCGTACAAGCCCCACTACAATGCATCGAAATTGTTCAACGAGGTTCGTAACCGCGCTTCTATACCCAACCTGTGATACATACACGCGAAACAAATTGCAAACGGCGAACGAGGGTGCCGGTCGTCGCATGTCCGGATAACAACGAGGGATGCATCGATCTAGTTGCAATTCCATTGGGACTGGAGGGAACCGTAATTGGCTACCACCTGGTCCAGCCGCTACAGTTCACCTATAGGGCGAACGAAACCTAGTTGATGAACAATTTAATAAGTAGATTACGGCGAGAATGATGAATCCCACTTGGTCTATGCACCTTAAAATATTTTGAACGATTACGTAAGCAATAACTCCGGAGTGGTATAGGTAGGTATGCTACACTGTTGTCGGCCATAATTCGATTCGATCGATCATCCGTTTGATAGATAGGAGTTGTAAAAGCTTAATGGCTGACCGGTTAGAAGGTACGATGGAAACGAAAGGTACGTCGAATTCGATTGAAAATAGAAGGTACACATGAGTTGCGGAATTGGCTGTGATATCTGCAGGAAAAATGCGATTGGATAATTCTGGCTTCTCTGTAAAGACAAAAAAAAAAAAACAAAAACAGAAAACAGAAAACGTTTGTAATAATTCACAATTCAGACGGTGAAAGAAAAATACGCGTTCATTGCCGGTGGTCGTGTTCCAGATATCCGCAAACTTCGACTCACAGAAAATGTTATAGCTTGCCAGAGGGCATGGCCCAATCCCTCGGGAGCCCCAATTCCCAAAGTCCTATAATTCGACGACGATCACAAGATAGCGGCGACGAAATGTACGTGCCGGAAAAAGTTAATCGCAAGGTTCTTTGAGCTCCACGGAACCCCTAAACTGGGGCGTTAAATCGTTCGAAAGTAACTGGAACACGCGAATCGACCGCGTGAACTCGCATACACATCCGTAGGCACCAATCACGCTGAGTGCATATTCTTTATTACCAAAACGGTGGGATCCGCATTTAAATGCATATACATACGTATACATGGATACACGTGATAAACAAGTCGTACCGAGAGACCCGAGGAAAAAAAATTTCGTTCGCAGCGTGTAAAAGTTTTTTCCGCCAATTCACATGTCCTTATAACGTCGCTGCTCGAGCGTGCATGTGCATGGCTGTCAAATGAATGTCAGTTGGTGTAAGCTCGGAGTTTTACGTTGATTATTTTTACCTTAATTACGGCGTACGAGCGTAGTGATGGACGGATTTTCATATCCGCTACTAATACGCGTAAAAATGATGACGCCGAATGTGACGGGAAAATAAAAAAGGGGGCCGGCGATTGAACGAAAAGGTTGCCGATCGATTATCGGAATTTCCTGGAATCAACCATAACACTTTTACTTTTTTTTTACGGACAGTAATTTGCCGATAAAGCTTCATACTTTTGTGTAGCGCTAGAAATTGTGATTGATCATCTCCTTTTATCACTGCGTATTTTTTTAATAACCGATAGTAGGAAGATACCACGTATTTCCTTCCGTTGTTCTTTTTTTTGTTCTTTATTTTTTGAAAAATATCCTACCGAATAGCCGCTGTATCAGAAATCCTAACTTACGGCACTCGTCCCTTGACGATATTGTACAATTTTTCGGAAGTGAGAACCACCGTTGCGGCACTTTGCAATTGATAGTTTTTAGTGGATATCCTGCTTCCCGGAACGATATCGGAGGCGACACTCGAAGTGTAGACGATCATTTCGTCGAGCTCGTCCGTGACGTTAACTATCCGTGAGGTTCTGTCACAGTTCAATAGCGCGATTATCGGAGACGCTCCGGTAACTGTTCGGACAACAGCTAGGACATTGTCACCCAAAACCTCCACGATCAAAGATCCTCGCTGCAGTATATCCAACTTTCTCAGTTCCATCATGGCCTGGTAAACACGATAGTGTGAGTGCCCCGCTGCCTTTTGAGCCTCGAGGTTGAGAGACATGTAATTCTCATTAACCGGAAGCCATGTTTCATTTTTAGACGAAAATCCCGCACTGGTTGAATTGTCCCATTGGAACGGAGTTCTCGCCGGGTCACGAGTGTACAGTTCGTAATGGTCTCTGTCACTGTTGCAAGCCAACGGATCGACACTCTCCTCCCAGGATATTTCGCCGTCGAGCATGCCGATTTCATCCCCGTAGTACGTGACAACGATCCCGGGGAGAATCGAGCAAAGAACTGTCATCTGATCCGCACGATCCGTGCCGAATCTGGAAGCGACACGCCTGTGGTCATGATTTCCGATTACCCAATTCGCGACGTAATTCTCGGGCATGTTATCGAGCCATTGGTAAATGAGATTTTTCAGCTCTACGGCGGTTGAATCCTTCCCAGCGTAGAAAATGAACTCGAAATTGAAGGGTAGGTTGGAACCGTAGGTGTAATACTTCATCACCAAATCTATTCTGGCCCATGCCTCGGATAATATCACTTTACTGGCGGTGTTAGTCACCTCGGAATACTCGTCGAGAAGTTCCCTCCACGATTGGAGAACCGAGTAGGTTTCATTCAAATCACAGGTGAAGGTATGATTGAGAGAATTGTAGGATCCGGCTGTCGCGTTTTCCTCATTAGACGGAGGCTCGTCTTCAAGCTCCTCATTCTCGAACATCTGGTTAATCGCATCTATACGGAAGCCATCCACACCTCTTTTCAACCAGAACGAAAGAACGTCCCTCATCTCCCTTCTTACATTTTCGTTTCTGTAATTGAGATCAGGCTGTCCCTTGCCGAATATATGATAATAATACTGACTTCTTTCTTCGTTCCATTCCCAGGCGGATCCCAAGACGCCGCTTAGCCAATTGTTCGGTGGTAGATTAGTTCCATTTGGACCTTCTCTTCCGTCGTGCCAAATGTAATAATCGGTGTAGGGGTCCACGCGCCGGACACTTTTGTCAAACCATTCGTGCCGATCGGAGCTATGATTCGGCACGAAATCCAGAATCACCTTCAAGCCGAGAGTTTTCGCCTTCGTAACAAGCCTGTCGAAATCATCGAGGGTGCCAAAAGTGGGATCAACATCCGTAAAGTTTGATACGTCGTATCCCCAATCAGCCATCGGACTCGGATAAATCGGTGATATCCAAAACGCGCCAACTCCCGCGTCAGCCAGGTGCTCCAATCTACTGGTAATTCCGTTCAGATCGCCAACACCGTCCCCATCGCTGTCCTTGAAGCTTCTCGGATAGATTTGATAAAAAGCTGTCGTTTTCCACCAATCATTGCTTGAGATAGTTTCCGTTCTCGTTCCGCAGGCGCGAACGTTCACCACCGCAACAAATAATATTGTCAATCGTTGCAGCATGACGTTAATTACGATTCGTCGTTGGAAATGAGATCAGCAAGTCCGCTGCTTGGTATGTATACCGAAGTAACTGGTGAAAAAATAATCGAAACTTGAAAAACCCTTTATCATTAACGGACAACATCGAGTACTTTATCTTTAGCGCTTGGAATTTTATTCGAAATTCTAATGGCTTTTCAAAAACGAGCGAACCAACTCACTCTTAGGATTATAGAGCAGTAACATTTTGATAAGAGAACTTTATCGGATTCGTATTGGCTTTGCGATTTCACGTAACGGTATCGTCACCTCTTATGTTGAGAGCTGAAGGGTGGAGTGAACACATGAGAGATCATACGTGGTCGTATGTAAACGTATATTTACTTTAAATTTTCATGAATTTTTGTACATCAATTTCAGCGATAATGACTAACTTAGTTTTGCACCAATGGAAAACGAATGACATGAAAGAAAAGTACATAATGCGAAGAATCGTTTCAAATTTAATAACTGCTCTTGATAATTTGGTACAACTTCGGGGACAAGAGAACCACGGTTGCAGCCCGCGGCAGTTGATAGCTCGTCGTTGTTATATTGGTACCCGGAACAACGCCCGAATCAACGCTCGAAGTATAAACGGTCATTAGATCGAGTTCGGTCGTTATGACGGGTATGGTCACCGGAGTTTCCCCGCAGTTTACCAGTCCGATGACCGGTGGAATTCCAGCGACACTTCGGACAATGGCCAGAACGTTGCTAGACATAACCGTCACGGTCAAATCTCCTCTTTTAAGCAAGGGAATTTTCCTCAAAGTGGTCATGGCCTGGTAGACATGATAATGCGAGTGCTCCTGTACTTGCTGCGCCGCAAGGTTGAGCCATAGGTAATTCGGGTTAACCGGAAGCCACGTTGTGCTGCTGGTGGAAAATCCGGCGCTCGTCGTGGCGTCCCACTGGAACGGAGTTCTTTCAGGGTCGCGAGAATATGGTTCGTAAATCTCTTCGTTGGTATTACAAGCCGATGGATCGACGGTCTCTTCCCACGAAAGTTCTCCGTCAAGCATACCGATTTCATCACCATTGTAGGTTACGAGAACGCCAGGAAGTAATGCCGACACGATCGACATCTGATCAACGCGATCTATGCCGTATCTCGAACCAGTTCTACGCTGATCGTGATTTCCGACTACCCAATTAGCGGTGTAGCCCGTAGGCATGTGTTCCACCCATTCGTCAATCAGATTTTTGAACTGCGTCGCGGTTGTTCCATTTCTGGCGTCTGTTATAAACCTAAAGTTGAATGGAATGTTAGAACCGTGAGTGTAGTAGTCCATAACTCGATCGATACTGGCGTATCCCTCCGTCATTATCACTTTCGTATCGGTGTTAGTGTTTGCGGAATAATTGTCGAGGAGTTCTCGCCAAGATTGAAGAACGTCGTACGTTTCGTTCAGATCCCTGGTATAGATGTGACTCAGAGAATCGTAGTATCCATCCGGCACATCCGGTCTGTTGGACGGAGGTTCGTCCGGGAGAGACTCGTCTTCGAACATGTGATTGATCGCGTCGATTCGGAATCCTTCGACGCCTCTCTCTATCCAAAAGGTGAGAACGTCCTCCATCTCTTTTCTCAAATTTGCATCCCTGTAGTTGAGATCTGGTTGGCCCTTGTGAAACATGTGATAATAAAACTGACCTCTTTGCTCGTTCCATTCCCACGCAGATCCCTGAAATCCACTGATCCAATTGTTTGGCGGTAAACGAGCGCCGGTCTCGTCGACTCCCTTCGAATCTCGCCAGATGTAGTAGTTTGTGTAAGGATCCACGCGATTCACGCTCTTCTCGAACCACTCGTGTTTGTCGGAGCTGTGATTCGGAACGAAATCCATGATCACCTTCAAATTGAGCTGCTTGGCTTTCGCGACGAGGTCGTCGAAATCGGCGAGCGAACCGAAAACGGGATCGATGTCCTTGAAGTCCGCTATGTCGTATCCGAAATCGGCCATCGGACTCGGATATATCGGTGATATCCAAAACGCACCGGCCCCCGCGTCAGCTATGTGCTCCATTTTGCTCGTTATGCCCTTCAGGTCTCCGATACCGTCGCCATTGCTATCCATAAAACTCCTCGGATAGATTTGATAAAAAGTTGTTGTTTTCCACCAATCTTGACTGGCGACAGTTTCGGTGCCCGTTCTACAGGCCCGGCTGCTCGCCAGCGCGATGCACAATATTGCCAACCGAAGCAGCATCATAACCAAGAATGTTTTTTGCAAGCGGAGCATCTTCGTTATATAGGTATGCTTCGACTCGCACGAATCTATGTCGATTCGAAAATTGTATAACCAACGATTAGGAAAAACGTTACGAACGCACTATCTTATCCGTAAAAAATCCAACACCGATAATTGCCGGGCATAGTTTCTGAAATAAAAAAAAAGCAAATCGATATCGTATCAACAGGTGCTCGTATAGATGCACGCCAAAAAAATAACTCCTCCTCGGGGAAAAATCGATGACGTGTAATTTTCTGCATCGGTACAAACGTGTACGTACATATATATACATACGTGATGTTCACTTCCGCCACCTAATCTATCGAGAAAATCACATAATTCAGAATCTCGGTTCTCCCGTTCCGAAACGTTACAACCCAATTATTATACCATCCTCCGGTGGTAATCAGGAATTCTTATCTAGCGTTTGTCTTGCGTGCACAGGCCTCTCACCGCTGTTATCTTTGCATGTATAATTCGAAGGTTCCGCGGCCAGCAAAGTGGCTCATAGCCTTTTCTCGGTTAATTCTAAGCGGAGAGGTCAACAATTTCATTCGAAAATATCAAACGAATCACGATTCTGTACGCCTTTACCGTTCGTTCACTTTTCTTTTTCATCCCGATACGACGAACATCCGTCCGTAGGTTTCCGCCACCTGTTGCAAACTCGCGAATAATTACAATGTGATAATTGACTCGCCGTTGTTTAGTTAATGAGAATTAGACAAACGCACATTGATTGAATCTTCTGCCATCCTCATCATTTCAATGTTTTGTTCGCTCGTACAAATATATTTGTCCATGAATCTCGTTTACTCATTACGTTCGGTTCAAATACAAAGGCCCCCCCGACACGTATCCGACAACCCTCGGGGCGTTGTCGAACGTGAATTATGAGCTTAGCAATCGTTCCATCAATTTACATCCTGTTTTTGTTTCGTGATAAATTGAGATGGGCTTCCGAGCCATGCACCGAAAAATTGCTGCGTGATGACGGGTTGCAACCACCTTGAAACAGACGTCGATAACACCGATGAAACAGCCGTTAACGTTCTGCTTAATCGGGACGAGTAAGAAAAAATCGAGAAGGAAGTTTGAAAAAAAAAGGATACGAAGGAACGGAAAACTTCGCCGAGTATGGTTTAGAGATCCTTGAAAAACAGTGAGCCCTGTTATCGAAAGCCTCGGGCGTTTTCGTTAATGGAATTTCCGTCGCTGCCCGTTTAATGTGTGCACTCTTATAGCTGTTCCTAAATTTCACTTTTCCCCCCATCGCCAACGTTCTATATTTGTTGAATTATATCGAATTGTCGGTGGATAAAGCTGCTTAACCAGAGCCAAGAGGCTGTCAAACGTCGTGCCGGTTCAACCTCGGAAGCTGGCTAACAAACCGTATCCGAAGACAGGCCTCGTGTCTTGAATAAATTGGAGGGATCCTATAAAAGAGAATCCAAGCAACGGGAACCCCGTTGATGTTCCAATCGCTGCTAAAAATCCCATTCTTGCACCTCTGAACGTTGAACGTGAAAAATCCTCCCCTGCGAAAAAAAGAAAGAACAAAAAACATAAAAACAACAAAAAAGAAAAAAAAAAGGAAAACAGACATCGGTCTTTGAAAGACTGTACGAGAAAGGTATTCGCGAAAGATTCTCGATAAAATTTTTCCGTCGAATGTATGTTCTACGAAATAATGGTCTTCGCTCGAGGAAATCCCGAATGCTTTGAAGGTACCCGTATAATACACCGTACGTAGGCTGATTTTGGAAGAGTTTTTGATACTTCGTTCACCGTACCGTCTTGACTGATTTTCTCGTATGTACCTTTTATCTTGAACATCGCCCCCAAGCACTCGGTACATACTTCACCTCCGAACATCTGAAAGACCCTTCTTCGCGTATAATTTTACTTGTTACTTGTATATCGCATAAATTAAACGCGCTGCACCAGTCGCACATTCGCGTATCTAATTTGTCACAATGAAATTTACATCGGTTACGTAAATTACATTGGGAACAACACCGCGCTTAGAGTAGATAAGCGTAGCACTCATCGAAAGTTGTGTAATGAGTGTATTTATTTTTAATCGGCAAGAATAACGGAAAAAATTGAATTCCATATCTTTGTGGAAAAGTGCGCGGTGAGTAAATCCCTAGATAAAAGGCTTTGGAAGCCTTAAGCCTGTTCAACGAATCATATCGATACGATGTGATTCTGGTAAGAAAAATTAATATGTGACGATAATTTCAAGAGATAACGGGGTCATTGTTGGCCGAAATTTATCCCTCGGTTTCCCGAGAAAGAGGGAACGGCGGAAGCAGGAAAACGTTCGTAATCTCAGGCAGCTCAGGGGTTTCGCTTTTCGTATATATCGTCTTTCCGCGTGCCGCGCTGTATTATAACGCGACTAAATACACACCAGGATTGCCTTTGTCCTCCGTAATTTACACCTTGAAAATGTTAAGGCGTATTTACCGGGTTATAATTAACTCCAGAGGTAATACCTTTCGCTTTGAAGTAGCTGGGCTTTAGACGGTTAACAGACTCGGAACTGGACTTATGACAATTGTACGGGATTTCCGTGAGACAAAAATTCATTCGATCCACCGTAAAATATATGCTCTGCGTTCGAACTGCCATAACCGGAAGAGAAAAAAAAAAAAAGAAAAAAACCTTAATAAAAAAGGGGAGGCGGCAACTCTATCATTCAACGTTCTCCCCGACCGTTCCACATTTCATTGTACAGAATACATATTGCCCGGAACTTCTCGAGCTGAAAGTATTTGGTTCGATACCTAATAAGACCCTTGCCCGATAGTGGGGAAATTGATCGAGTGCCGACGTGAAAGAATTCGTTCCGAAAGTTCGCCGGTCGGGTGTCGGTATTCGGGGGAAAAAGAGTCGTCTTGACCAAAGGTCAAAAGGTCGAAACGACACCGAGGAGCACTCGTTTCTCAGCTATTTCACAACGATTCTAGAGGGAGCGTACCGAACTTCCTACCTTCCTCCCTTCGGCCCGCGAATTCTTCCGGACTACGTGCGATCCGACGCAACCAACCCAGCGTAATCTCCGAGTGGGGAGGTATACTAGTCCCTTTGTGAAAGCGAAATTTCTTGCTTAGATATACGTGAATTTTTTTCTCATTTCATGGACGAATTACCCTCAAAGCTACATTCGTAATAATTCCAATCTCTCTCGCCGTATAAAACCCTATCCAATTATACTTACACGTCAAATGCGAGTGCGCCGGTCGAATTCGTCGATACGAACGGTGAATATTTTGCCGTTGTCTTTGTTACTAACCGCGTATAGAATTTTTCCTTGTCTTTCGGTTCCCAAGGGCTGAAACCCGTAGGTTTGAGATATTTTCAACCCCTGTATAAAACTCGTTGTACGGAGGGAAGCTTTAATTCACTTTCCCACTTCGGGTGGGTGAGTTTTACATTGAAATTTTTATCTCGTTCTTATATTTCGAAGAAACACATTGCCCCCCCCCCCCCCCCCCCCCATCCATTATAAAGGTCGCTCTGCGTCGAGGACCCCGTTATTCCAGATTTTGTAAAAACAAGAATAATACAACGACCTCGTTCTTCGGGGGCGGGGGCGGGGGGGGGGGGGGGGGGGGGGCCACGCCGAGGTCAAAGTCGACGAGAAACCGTCCGTGGAACCGTCATTGGTTGATCGGTGCCCCGAACATTTTTCTGTTAATTCTAGCAGCAAAGTAAATGTTTCGAAACGAAGAGAAACAGGCCATCAAGCTCCTGAGTGGGTCTGCCCATTAGCTGTGGAACGTTGTCGGATGAAACGGGGGCAGCTGGATATATACGCCTGTACGGCTGTATATGCCACTGTTTCTGCTCCAAGATCGAGATGAGAACGCTCGAGTTTCGCGGTCGTAGAAGAGGTCGGACCCCATTAAAAGGAGGAGCTGTGCCAGCTTTGTCCACCCGGTACAAAACAGCTGCCCATATCGCGACAATCTTAGAATCCTCCGCATGTGGAAGAACCCTTGCGATGACCGTTTCGTGCTCGCTTGCGAATAGGGTGAAAATAAAAGAAAAAATGAACGATATTTTTTCCCGCTTTCCTATCACCGCGGTTCACATGTTGAGAAAAGTCGAAAATAAAAGTGAGTAAAAATGGCGTATCTAGATGGCAAAAATTGGGAATTTTCAGGTCGATATATTCAGTGATTGTACTCACAATAATACTGGGCCACACCGCGCGGCACTTGTTGTTCGTCGGAACCTCCGGCGATATGCGGGTTACATTATCGGATGATGAATAATCTAACGACTAACAAATACGAATGCGTTGCGATAATCGAAAATCGAACCTTGCAGTGCAATATATTATTTGTATCGCTACGATCGAAGGCGGAATGAACGGTGGAAAATACACGTTTTTCCGTTGAGGAGATGAATAAGTTGAGGAACGGTTGCCACTTGAATTATTCCATGATCTCACGTGTATCACGCGCACGTACGATACACCGCTATATAATAGGGAAAACGTTTTACGGGACAAAAATACATTTCGTTCGAACGACGTCGATACGTTTATTTTTTTTTTTATTTTTTTTTTACGCGATTACACGTTCCGACTACGCACATTTCGATGGATCGCGGATATACCGCTGGCATTGAATCGGAGGAATTCGAATCACCCGTTATAAATAACTAAAACACCAACAAATCTTATGCGTACGAAATGAGAAAAAACAAGCTAATAAATCCATCACTCTTTCTCTCCCTCTCTCTTGCACTTCTTCTCTGCCTCCCTCTGTTCCTCTATTCGCCGCAGTGAATCCGAGCACGGAGAAGGACTGATTGATCGAAATGTTCCGATACCAACCAGAGGTAGAAATGAACGTTTCGGTGCTCGGTAGCACGATTGAGAGAACCGAATCATAAGAAGAAAATCATGGGATGAAGATCGAAGTTCAACAATCTTCCAGCGAGTCAAATAGAATGCAGCCAATTTCTGAGGTTTTTCAACATTTTTCGCAAAAGGCTAGTCACGTACGTAACGTGTAGCGAAAAGTTGAATGAAAGCGGCGTCTGGCATCGAGATAGCTAAAATAAAGATATCGCTGCGGTAAAAGAGCCTCGAATTCTAACCCCAACCGCAACATTGGGGCACGAGTCTCTCGATCACTTTACACTATTGATAAAATAGGAAGTGTAGAGAGAGAAGGAGCGAAGGATACGGGTAGAGAGCGAAATAGAGAAAGATAAAGGGAGCAGCCTTCTCCGCAGCGGCTGAGCGAAGCTAAAGTGTTTCCGCGATAGCTAGGAATGATTATATCGGGGGCCCTCCCTTCCGCAGCGAGATCAAGGAAACGCTCGCGGAACCCCAAAGTGTATAAAATAAGGTAAGGGGGAATCCCTTCGAAGCTCGAGAAAAACCCTTGCACAACGATATGGATTTACCGCAATTTATATCTCGCATTTCACCGCGGTACGAATGAATAATTACGACGTATTTGCGCTACGAATTACCTGTTTTCGATTTTTTCTTTCGTCATCCCCCGGAATGCTGCAACGGGAGCACTCGGCGAGTCGATCGTATTCATCGTACGGCTAGCCTGATAAAAACCAAGCGAGAAAGAAAAAGAAATGAATGAGTTTCTGTTAACCGGTTAACGACGGATGACGGAATTATTTATACGTTTCGCAACATCTGAATTCCGTACACCCTTTAACCCTACTTCAAAAAAACAGCGAAGACGTTGAAACGTTGCCACTTGTAGGGTTTTCACGCACGAGAAGTGAGATAAATCGTATTTTTATGGTTAATTATTCATAAAAACCCATTGTTATATTTCACCCCTTTGTTTTCCCTTCGGCAAAACGTTGATAGGGGGATGAGGATCGGTTTGCTTGCGAGTGCTCGCCTAAAAAAGCGGAAAAAAATTCAAGGGAGAAAGTTCATCGGATTTTTTTTCAATCATTCACTCCCTTACATTCTCTATACTCTTACCCTCGTTCGCCGCACGAGCTAAGGCTATAAAACGTAAAGGAAATTCCTTAACGAGATCTATTACACTCTTGTTCTTTGCTTTTCTTCACCTTTTCTACACCTCTTTTTTTTCCCCGTACGTGTACGAGGATGTACGTACATATATTTTCCTTAAACCCTCATCTTTTCTTCGCCTTCTTTTCTCCTCATTTCGAAGAAAACACATCGAATAATACGATAATATAACACACGGGTCCTATGGACGTCATGCAACTAAGCTTCCAACTTCAAAAGGACGCAACGCGAGTGCAAAGGGCGTAGACTAGGGCCGCCTTGGTTGCTGCAGCAGTCATGGGTTATAAAATATGTACCCGACACGCGAAGGGCCAAGTACCAGGGCAAGTGCGTGCGTAGACTGGTCTAGTGGCGGAAAGTGCTTAGCAGTACTTCTGCAAACTCTCGTCCTTTTTTTTTTTTTCTCTTACTTCTCTTTTCCTTCTCATCCCCTCTATACTCCGTGTTTGTTTTTTCTTTTTTTTTTTTTTTTTTTTGTCTTTCATTTCTGCTTCCTTTTTTATTTTTTTTTTCTTCCCTCTTTTTGCACCTCGGCCAGCTATAGCGCGGAAGTTGGATGAATTCCGCTCGCTACCTCTCGCTGGCATCGTCACGAGGACGTGTTATAACCTGTGCAAGGAATGGCCCCGGCAAGCTGCGTACGTTTTAATTATAACCATCTACCCCTACTTGCCAGCTACTGCACCCTTAAGTGAGGTACACCGTTAGGGTTATACCGAGATTATTCGTACTAATAATTATTTTAATTACGTGATGCCGCGCGGTAACCGCACCACCGCGAGTCGTGTACGACGTTCCTCGGTGAGGAGAAAATAAAAAAATGGAGAGGAGGAGCAGAGAACAAAAAGAAAAAATGTACGAAACACCGACGAAGTACCAAAAAATGGAATAAAAAAAAAAAATATGGAAAAAAAAAAAAGAAGTAAAACGGTACGAAACTTGAAATGACTCACGACGTTTTATTTGTTCAGGTAGCAAAAATCTTCGAGGCGAAATTCGGTATTACGAATCTCATTGTCCGTCGAGTTAGATTGGGGTCTCGAGTTTGAGGAGAGAGCTGCAGAGGCTTTTCCGCTGAAAAGAAATTACAAAATCACTACCCCTCAGCTCTTCTTCTTTATCTTCTTCCCCCCACTCGCTCTCTTTGTACACCGATGAATCCATTTTCTCATATTTTCGTATCCGTCCCGTGTTTGAACGAAACCCTATAAATAGGTATAGGTGTATCGTACAAGTACTGCGCATCTATATTTGACTCGAATGCTTCCACGCAATTATAGATTTTCATCATCCGTCCGACCATAGCCGCCTCCATTTCCTGATGGACATCGACCCCCCGCTCCCGCGGTTCACCTGGATCGAGAAGCTCTCGCAAGTTCTGAAATTTTGCGTAACGCAATTTCTCCGATCATTTTTCCATATGGTGCTTACTTACTCATGCGTTACAAGATATCGCGTTGTTGCGTGTAACGGCTGAATGTCGATGTAAAGTTTTGAAATATTTTCGTGTTGGTATTTACGACGATACAACACCGTAAGTCGTGATTCAGACAAACAGCTTTGAATAAAATAAAAATCTATAGAATACGAGATTGTGCCACGCATTCCCTGCTCTCGAGGTACTGCATGATGTAAAGCGCTAAACTGCAGCTATGCTGTAATTGCAGAACATTTTGAAGAGAATGAAAATAAAATATTTTCCAACGTACACCGAGCGTGTAATTAGGACAACTAATCATCTTTGTATAAAGTATGCCGCGTGCGGGCGACTTGAAACGATTAAAATTACGTTAATACGCGGTAGCACCTGCAGTGTACGGATAAAGGTGCAAGAATTAAAAAAGAAAAACGAATGAAAATAACGTACAGTACAAAAAACAAGAACGTACAAATGAGCCCGGCATTCGAAATACACGGTGCTAACACGTCATACAACCTTTCCGAAGTTTCTAAATATTATTAATTAGATTTCCGTGGATTGAAAATACCCCGCTAACGAAGCGTTCGACGTAATGAAAATCATTGTGAAATCATCGAGTGAGTTTACGGGTACAGCTGTCGGTTGACAAAATCAATCAGTGGAGTTAATTAAGAGAAACGCTTTTATATTTTCCGTTCACTGCAGCTGCTACGTTACTGCGGAGAATTTTCCTTAACGAAGCGAGAAATCTGACTTGGAATTTCATTACAAGAGTGTGTTGATTTGATTCTTTCTCTTTTTCGTCATTTTTATTCCTTTTTTCGTTCCCTTGATGTACCTACCTACGCACCCGACCTCAATCAGACGCTGGAATCGGGGAGAATAATTAAATATTCAGAAAAAATGCGAACTAATGAAAAAATGAGGGCTCATTTGATTAATTGGTACGCATGAGGTAGCAGCTCGTGATATGACAGAGAAAAATTGACTAAAAAAATAAACTTACATTCCGTGATAAATACAAACTTTGAAATATTATAGTCCGCTCTCGGATTCTCTAATTTGTCACCGTACGCAATCTCTTCCGCACAGAAACCGGCGGCAAATGGGAAAAGCAAAATTTTCAGGATTGAGTATAAAAATGACAGGGATGGATAACGGTAGCTTACTTTGAAAATCCCGTAAATCTAATATCTGACGATTTAAAAATTCTTGTGCGAAGGTTCAGAAAAATAAATGAAAACGATAAAAAAAAACATGTGGGCTAATCTGTCACGATCACTTGGCAAAAAGAAAATTTGTAACGCGACGCAAGCTCGGTATCTGGTGTAATAGTGTTGGAGATTTTTCTCAAAAAAATTTGGAATCCATGAAAGTGGAAATGCTGAAGAATTTTTTGGATTACCACGCCAATTATACGAGAATCATATTTCCCGAGTACTAATTAATAACCTGGACGATCTCAAATAAACGACGCGAGGGAAATAAGGTCTACAAAGCATGTTGCGCGAAAAAAAAGCAAAAACGTTATCCTCGAATACAGTTGTGTGTACAGTACGTACAATCATTTAGGCAGAGTTGATTGATCAAATGAAAAATGAAGCACGGTGTATTTGTAAATTTTGTAGAGGTATAATCAGGACTTTCATTCTCCTTTCCACCTGAAAACGCCCGGTATTCAGAAACTGGGAACTAAAGCGGATCTATTAATTTTCATTTATTGTCAAAGGGTAGAAAGTTCTCACCTCTGCAATGCCCACAATTTGCATCTAAATGAAAAACTTTTTTGGTTATTAGATTCTCCGAATTCAACCGCTCCCCGCGACGTGTAATTGTTCTAATCACATTAACGGCTAATGATTCCAATTCTAACTATCGGCCCTGATCGGGGGGGAGGGCTCCACTCCCCTGTTAATAAATGTTGAAACAACGGTGTTCGTATTCAAAAACCTCGAATGGATCGGATCCTGTACACTCGGAAAGCTCAGAAGATGGGTGATTCGGGAACAAAACAAAACACTTTAGAGATATCGAATATACTTGTATATAACAAGCCATATATATGTTCTATTCTATTATCTGATAGGCTTAAGTCGTGATTCAGAATTTTTCATATTTTTTTTGTCGTTATTTTATTTGTTTTTTTTTAGATTCGTTTATTAATTTTTCTTTGGTTATTATATTCATATTTTTCTAGAAATTTTTTTTTTTTAATACGGATAACTTGTGCGGTTCACACACGATTGAATACGGAGATGCCACCCTGATTATCCCTCATAAATAACCTGCGGTGACGCGGTTACGGGAAAATCAATCGATGAACGTTACCTCTTACAAAGAAATACTCCACCCACATGTACACGTTTTTTATCTCACACGACTCGCAACGCCTCAACGACCCAAGAATTCCGATATTCCTTTTACTTCATTTATTTCAAGTTATATGATCGTTACCGCTCCAGAAAAACAAAAAGGAGAGTAGATTCTGAAAACAAATAATTTGAGCCCTTCCCTGAAGCCATGAACTTAAATTGCGGCGGAAATCGATTATTTCTACTTTGATTTTTAATTTTTTATCATTTCTACTCTAACGAGATTCGAAAGTAATGAGAATTTATCGCTTTTCAACCGTAATAATAAAATGCCATAAATATTTTTGTTGGAATTTATGTATACAGTCAGTTCAAAAGTTGTATATCCCGGAAGTGTGCGCAGACAGAAATTCTTTATTGCAGGTAACGTATACGATGGCTTATTGTTGAAATCGGGCACAATATACCGTACAGAAAACAGAACAGGGAAGGAAAAAAATGTCGTCTCTCCGCCAGTCGTAAAAAAAATAAATTCCCATAACAATAAGTAACTTGGGCGGCTATAAATATTTATTCTGACCATCGCACGATATCGCCCATCATACACGCACCCTAGGGTGTTTCGTTTTTAGGCGATATATATTTTTTTTTTTTCACCTGCCACCCGAAAATCTGATACTTTTTTGCGAATCCATCTCTCCACGTATGCTGCGCTAGCGCCAAGGATAAGGGTATTTGTAATTGACGAAGAGGAGAACCGTCCTGCCGACTGGGCGTCGTAAGCCAAGCCTCAGCTTGATTATTCCAAGTATTGACGAACTGAACGTTGAAAAAAAAAAAAAGTGACATTAGAACGAAGCGACCATCGTGGTGGAACTCCTTTGCATCTCGTAAGCATCTCTGAAGACTGTTGAATAAAGATCAGTTAGACTTTGTAGAAAAAAGCAAATACTCTCGTTGTAGGACATAGGTAGTAAAGTACATATTGCCGCAGGTATCCCGGAAATTCACGTGCTCCTCTTTTTCCCCCACATCGCGCTCTACGTTTTCATTGTCCTTGTATTAGTAGTATCCTATTAGAAATGTATATGTAATTTAAAATTACACGTATTTCCGTGCCGTATTGCCGTTGCCGCCTCTGTCGCCGCTTTTGTATGTCGACGGTCATAATCGGCTTTGCGATTGGTTACGTTGCTGCAAATAGATAACGAGGTATAAACAAAGCTTGATGGAACCTAAAAAGGGTAATAGGAGGACGGGGAGGGCGGTTTGGGTCGTCATCGAACGGAATCGAAATTTCCAATGACGTTGTTGTAAATTATTTCACCGAAATATTTCCGCACTTTTTATCAGTTCGGATGTTATACGAAAAAAAAAGAGAACAAGGCACCGACGGCCATGCATAGTTTTTCGGAAAAATTTCAATATTTCATTCGATTCGTTCGTTATTGAATTGAATAATTTTTATTGGCAGAGGAAATAACGTAGTCGGATGGAATATGGATGTGGATTGAAATCCCACTGAATCCCGGATAGCCACGATCGACGCCTTTTCAACGGATGAAGCGGCGAATAAGGACTTTTACTACGACTACGCGGAGAAGTACTTGGGTCGCTCATGAATTTTACATTACCTTTGACGAGCTATTATCAAAATCTGTTTCAGAATAGGTGGTCATCGATCAAAATATTGAAGCATGGGAAATTCAAGTCCACAGTGTTCAATTTGGCGAAAAATTTATAAGCGGAAGTTTATATACCTGTAATACAGAACCCGGAAAAATAAAGTTCGCGAAATCTATGGCTCGTGTGATACGGAAACAATATTTTCGGTCTGTTGCCAAGAGAAAACCGATGTCGAGAACGACGTGTGCAAATTGAGGGTTAGAGTCGGCACCGACATTTATTGGAAATATAGAATTGCACCCTGTAACCCAATCACAGATAATGCCGACAAAGGAGCGGAACGATTGAAAAAAAAAAAAAACTTTCCATTTCTATATTCTTTTCGACCCGATTATTTCACATTTTTATCGTCAGTATCTCGAAGGGGATAATTATTTTCATTCGTCCCTGTAGGAATTTTACACAATCAAACGAAGACTAGCTGAAATTATTCTGAAAAATTTATCGAACGAATTCAATCGACCACCTCACCAGGTTTCGCATAAGTTATTTGAGTAGTTCGTTCAGATCGATGAAAGAAGCTCATCTAGTAAATGACGTTCCCGACCCTCCATCCCTTTCTACTGTTTAATAGCGCAATTGAAATTTGCTCTTAATTCCGGCTTACGCGGATCGATCAATGGGGAATTAGATCCGGGCCAGCTAATTAACCGAATCCTAGTAATCTCTCGGAAGCCTGAAGGCAGCCCGGGCTATTATTATCATCTAGTTCATTATACATTCATATTTTGTAAGACAGAAAAAAACAAGTGAAACTTGCCAAACCATCGAAAGGATAATCGATTACTATTTACCGAGTTCTAGACGCAAATCCTATGAGTGCGGATTGTTCCTGTTTGAAAATAAATTCCATGAAACGCGTGATTCGAAAGGCTAATTGGTGGCGCCAGCAGGGGCAAGCCCGTATGCAGCTGAGGAGCGAAATGACTCCGGGATTTTAATCGCTCCGGGAGATAATTTAAGCGGAAAACTTTCCCCGACGGGAACACGAAGGGTAGAATTTTGCGGGGACTGGCAAAATGCAGTAAAAAATACATCGCAAGCGAGTTAACACGGACAATTCGGGAAGATACGAAATGAAAGTAGCGCGAACGACTTTTCACTTTTTACCGCATGTTACATCGGAATCAGATATCGCGATATCGCATCTATACCGTGTCCCCACCAACCTACGTTTGTTGTACCAAGAGAACGTCAGCAGTAATTTCCGTGAAATACAATTTCCGCAAAATCTTTCTTCATTCTTTTTCTTCTCCGATCCGTTATTTCTTTTTAAAAAAGACAGACTTCGTGTTTTCTGCGACAAATAAAGTTCCGTTATTACCGGTATTATATCTAAAATAGAGTTGTGTTCGCGGAATGCGTATCTCTTTTACCTCATTGTATACTCTGTTGTTACTGCAGTAATACCTAGTAAAATGAAAACGATTTCATTGAGATTGCGTGCAGGCCTACGCGCGGGTAACAGTTGTTTTTTCCACGGACTTTAAATAGCCCCTTTCTAGCTATGAATCTAAACGGCGGTAACCGTATCAGAATTGAAATCGTTCCAAACCTCGAGCGAATTTACCTACTCCAGCGTTGTTTAGCTCCGGACAGGTGGTGAGTTGGAAAAAAATTCGATTCCAATTTAGAATTTAATATCTCCGATTCCCAATAATTCTATCACCAGCGGCGAAGTTTAATCAATTTTTATAATCAAATTTCCGAAACCTCTCGACAACAGCCAAACCGCTTGAGATAGGCTAACGGCAACGGGAACGGCGCGTAGCGAGTAGAAATGAATAATTATCCAGGGTAATCACTCGGAATTAGTTTCCGGCAAAGCTGAATCATGATTTCCGTCACTCTTGAATCTCGTCAAGGGTTGAGAGTAGCTGCTGTTATATACACAATAGGGTGTCGATTACCGAATAACTCACGACGACGAACGTCGCGACGCTACGCCGTCACGCCGGGATGGTGCCATTAAATTATACACTCAAGTACATGAGAATGACGATCGTTTTCCACCTTCTCCAGCACAACGCCCCGTCCGCCGCCCGATTAAATCGACGTTTATACGTTTACTTGGTGTGACGCCATGATCATCTCATATATATAATTATCTCACTTATCGTTAGTGACGATTACTGTTATTGGAGTTCCACCCACGTTTATCACGGAGCCGAGTTCACCCAACGTCGGCGCAAGTTTTTCTCCGAACCAAAAGCGAAGAGAATTTCCTTTTTTTTTTTGCCATGGCGTTAATTAGATCGCGCGTAACATCGCGCAACGTTTCGAGGCTCCTTTCACGTTTCAGGAACCGGGAAACATTCGTAAAAATGCGCAATAAGAGACGAGAAAATTTCTAGGTAAAAAAGAATTCGACGGCGAAATTCAGATCGTTGAGTGGTACGTATTTATTTATACCAGAGCCCGATAGCAGCGTCGCGACGCTGTCCCCCCATTGGAATGACATAAAATGGTGGAAACAAAATATCCTCGTGAACTGCAGCTGCCCCGATATCATATATTTTATACGTACCGTTTGCAGCTCAAATGCATCTGCAGTGTCTCCGAGAATATGGGCCATCAAAGTCGCCGTGACGACCGCTGTGCAGGCCTCTACGAATGTAACGAAAGTTCCGAAAAATAAGATGAAATATGAAACTCTAGGATATGTATACATCGGGGTGGTCCTTATTAGATTAATATTTGAATTTTATGCTGCTCCCTATATGGCTTCGACGATTATTTGATAAATAAAAAAGCACAAAATTTTCGTAGATCATTTGCCGATATAGATAAGAGATTTGGCAATTTTCAGATTTTTTGGAGCAGCACAGCAATGGAAATTGAGTCAAATTCGAAGGCGTTGGGACGAAGGGGACAACTTAGAATTGTGCTACAAGCTCCAGCTTTCGTGAGCATTTCTTTTTATTTATTTGCCGAGATTTGAGCTATAGGGAGCAACAAAGTTAAAAAATGACCCAAATAAGGACCACCCTAGTGTACACGTATCGGGGTAGTAATTGCGAATTCGCGCAGCGGAGTTTGGACGAGGATCGTGCGTCTGTTCGTATTTGTTGATTCACGCAGTAGTTATCTTACAGTGGTCGCACTTAACATGCGGGAATAATTATTATTTCATCGATCGCGCAACATGACCGGAAAATTTATGCAGGGTATTGAAATTCCGGTATACTATCGCGTCACATCTGCGCAGCACCGTTACATGGGATTTAGAGGGTTTAGAATATCTGCATATTACGCTCACCCTCGACCACATTCTGTTCAGTCTATGAGAACCTCGCAAAATTCGATACCATTTAAAATTCGTTGAAAGAAATCAATTGTTTATGTTTTGATGATTTTTTTTTTTTTTCTCATCCAGAGTCTCGTCTTCGTTACATGCGATCGAGGAAGGGAGAAGCTGCGAATATGCTTTTCGCCGAATAAAAAACGACTGCATTTTAACCACCGAGTCGATATTTCTAGGGAGAAATGAGGCGAACGTCTTCGAGCTTTTCTGAAACGCGAGGGTTCCCCGTATCTTTCACGCCAAGCTTACCCCCCAGCTGGTATAAAATTGAGCCTGTAGGTTGCCTAAGTTGAGCAAGGTTTAACCCTAACCATTCCGAAGCCCTTAATCTTTCCTAACAACAGTTAATCTGAGTCTACTGCACGGTGCACGCCAGAATAGTGGCGGCGGGACCTTCGGGTAATTTTTATCCTGCGCTATGGCTTCCCGGTTAATTTGATAATACCGCTGCTGCTACTTCACTCTTTGATCCCCCGTCTCATCCCCCGTAGTTCCCGAGTCGCCCCGCCCCTCCATATTATATACCAAAAACTTTCTAATTTAACGATGAACTTTTTTCCCCATCTTAACGGTGCATGGAACCAGATCCGGTCCAGGCTGGATTACACGGAGGAAAACTTTTACGCAATTCCTCTACGTCCGATGGAATTTCTTCCAGATTGCATGTATGGATGATTGTAGGAAATCTCGATAAAAATATTTCCGCAGATCTTCCGACTGCGTTCCGGAGTTACGTAGCTGTACGTATACATACCTGTACCTGCTCGCGTGTAAAATGCGCCTTTCGTTCTTTCCTTCCTTTATGTATCGACGGGGTCGGGGTTGAAGGAGCAAGGGGTAAGTCGCGGGCCCATTCGACAACCGAATAGCTGGAATCGTTCTCGTATTACCCCATACCTTGATAGAGGGTAGGGATGTGAGTATGTAAATGTAAATGTAGATGTGGAGGGGTAGGAATGAAGGGTAAGTCGTAGACCGCGTTTGCTCAGGTTTGCCAAGGTTAACTTGAGCGAATGAACACGAATCGAGGTAATCTCTTCATCTCGGGGTTGTCGAGCAACCTGAGCTGATATAACTAACGTAACCCTACCTTATCCTACCACCTTAGCTTGCCACCTCAACTAGCATTCAAACCCGTACAACAGTTTTGGCCTATAACAAGGGCAAACACCTAGACCGCGTTTCTAACAGAAAATACAAATTGCACGCGTATCACATATCGCTCCGCTCGTGTAAAACATACATAAGCGATACAGCCAGCCAAATAATATCCCATACATATTGTACGCGGTGGGAAAGGCGCATATACGGTATTCAGCCCCGACAAACCTAGGATAGGTATATGCGACTATTATGCAAAAGTTGGGTCGCTCACCCAACAACAGAAATATAACCTTGACTCCCAAAAGCTACCGGAAATAACAGGCGAACCCGAGATTCAACGTAACGAACTTTGCCATCCCTCTCAAGTTACTCGCTTTACCCACAAGGGGGATTCGTACGCACATATTAATAACAAAATTTACATAATGCAAAGAACATCCTTGGTAATGTATACGTATGTACCTACTCACACTCGTGAGCTTGTATTAATTTCGAGAATTATTTGCCTTCCTTACCCTTTTTTATTGTATTTAACGGGATTCCGAGTATAATTGGATATACAATTTTATGAAACGTATACACTGTGTATTCAGTTTCGCTGTTCAAATTGCTCGAGCCCATTTCATCCCCTTGCTTTATAGGTACGTGTACAGCCACTCGTTAATTACGATAATTATGACAAGGACAGTAACGCGGTTTCGCCGCGAATCCGAGGAAAGGATAAAATGTATTATATATACGTACATTCGTTCCTTTGGTGAATTTCAAGAACTCTTGCACGAGTTGCAAAAAATGTTTTGATATCGCGAAAAAGTCTGCGGGCTACATGTACTTGTGTTTGAAAGAGGAAAAAAAAAACAAAGAGTGAAAAAATGTAAGTATTATGTTTCCGAATGGAGGTGGCGAACATCCTAAAGGAAAGGAGTATAGTATCGTAACGGAGAAAGCGAAGGATATTAAGCATTGTTCGTTCGCAAATGGAAACTCCGGCGCTAAGAGTCTTTTGCTAAATTTCAGAGTTGATCCCAGACAGTAATTCAGAAGTCCCCATTACGAATTTCTTTTTCGTATGCCACCGAGGCAAAGAGAGAGAGAGAGAGAGAGAGAGAGAGAGAGACAGCTGATGTTATATACGCTTAGGTTAGATTAAACCGTTGTGAGCCGGAAAAATATCACGACAAAGCTGTTTTCTCGAACAAGACCGGCAGCAACAGCAATAGCGGCATCAGCTCTATACGGAGAAAAACGCGCGTATACTATCGATCAGCTGACGTTTTCTCAAGACTCTTCTTCGTACTCCCTGAATATGACCGCGCGAATCCCTTGGAGCGAAAAAAAAGGGAAAAAAAAAAAAAGAAAAAACTGGTTTACAGAATGAAGAAAATAACGAATTTTCACCCGCGTACGTACGAACATACACACAGGCTATTCCGATATACTTCTGAGCAGGTGTATCTATTTGCTCGATTTTCGCTGGGCGGAAAATGGGCTCGTAAGATGCCTTGGGAAAATTCTCATTGTCGGTTGATTTTTTTTCTCGTTCATTGAAATATTTTCCTTCGGCAGCACGATGCTATAGAGACGAGATTATGAGATATGGTTGCGTACGTGGCCGGTGAAGGCGACTCTGAGTTTTCCTCGTTTTTGTAATCCGGGTAAAAAATGTAGTCCAGGACTCCGGTGGGACCAGGTCGTGTCTCGATGTAGAGTTGCAGATGTAGAGCGAAACTTGAAAGTTTAAAAACAGATGTACACGCTATACGTTATATTGTTTCTGTGCTTGTATAGTGTTATACAGACGCAGACTTATCGAGCTCGTGGAAAAAGTTGACCAACTCAATCAACGTACTTGGTTTCCGGGGAGCATTCATTTTCACATAAATTTACTACGGAATTACTGGGCTGCCCCGAGCTATCATCGCCTATATTACGAAAGAACGAGACCCGGTTTTCTTGGAATTTGTTACATTATCTCGAGCTTCATCGCCCTTCGTGCACATCCTCAAGGGGATAATTAGAAACACTACAGTATAAAGAAAGGAGAATAAAATTATCGCACATAATTATTAAAATCATCCCGAAGTTTTCCCCTTTTCGCGCTGTTTGGTGTTATGAAAAATATATAATATCTACAACGAACTTCGCCCAGTTTTGAACAATTAATTATTTTTAACTTGAAACCACTTCCTCATGACGTAAACTGTCGTCTGCTCTACCAGCTAATTTATCGACTAATTATAACGACTTACATTTTATTAATTATCTTTTGTAGAAGCTCGTAACATCGAATAAAGCGATTAATCTGTATTTGAGATTCTATTATGTTGATGAGAAAAAATTGCAGCGGTCAGATGATCTGGGAGGAGAATTCACGTCGCCTAATTGAGACCGAAAGCTTCATTAGAAAAATAATAAGAAAAAAAAGGCTTTGAAAAGAGCATGAATTCAGAAGTATTTTTTTTTTTTTTTTGGTGTACAGTATAGATATTCAAGTACGTACACCGGATGTACAAAAGAAAAGTGGTAAAAACTCGGAATTAGAAGAACGCAGGGGAAAAGGAAAAAAGCCGTTGGTAATTTGAGATTCAAGCCGTTTGTAAAGAAAGTCCTCTTCCAGAAAGTTGAATCAAAGAACATTTTTTATTTTGAAGTGCCTCCGTAACTTCCAATTATAGATATATATATACACGTACATACCTGACATGAACAGATGATATATAGGTATATATATTTACCTGTTCCTTTTTTCTTAACTTTAGTCTACGTCAAAGGATGTCACCCTTTTTCATTACTCAAACTTCCATCAAATCGCATCTTGCGAATTAATTATTCAATAATCACTTTTTAAAGTCTCGAAAGACTCTGAGCGAAGAAACAGCTTTTTATGCAATGTTCCTAACTTCCCTCTCCGAATCAAATTTCTCTTTCCTGATTCATTCTCTTTTCGTCGGTTTTACGTCTTTATACCAGCGGAATTCTGATTTCACGTTAAACTGCGTAATTTGAAATAATAAGAAAAAATTTCCGATTCCGGGGAAAAGGAGAAATTCCGACAATGCTAAGCGGGAGAAATTTTTTCGTCGAATGGATAGAACTGATTCACTCAGATCTACTCGTCCCCACACGTTTAACCCCACATCAAATGCATCGGAATATAGGCGAGCCGTAATGGGCGAACCGTTCACGTCGTCGTACCGAAAGATCGCGATAGGCAAAACCTCGAAGCTCAAGCATCCGGATAAAGGAGACAAGAATTCAATTTTCTCCAACGCGGCGTCCCTTATCTTTTTCAAATATCTACGAATCATATACACATGTATTGTAACCATAACACGCTTTCTTCACCCCCGTGTATTCAAAACTTCTCTCATTCACGAGCTCTCTGATCGCCGTATGGTTTATCGGAGATTTCGAAGTCCATCGAGGTGTCTCTCTTTGAGCTCTTCCTTTTTCAAGCTTATAGAACGTGCAGTTTTTTCAGGTATTTCGATCGTCCGACTACATCGCGCGTTATGGAAACTCCGCGGGAAACTCATAAAGTTAATTCTAGCGACGAACCATGGCTATTAGAACCAGGATACCCGTATAGTCGAATAATCCCATACCGCAAATGAAGGAAGATATACGAGCCAACTATCAGATAAGTTATAACGATCGGGATCTTGGGAGGGAATCCGCCCTTCGGTCCTCAATGTCTTGGGGGTGCGGTTAATCGAGCTGCTATTCTGCTTACGAAAAGGTACAACTGAATCTCCAACGTACTTAATCTGGAACGAATCGGGTTCGTTGGTAGTAGGAAATTTGAGATCAAGAAACCGTAATTTCATTTCATTTATACATACCGTCGCATATTGGGGTGGCGCGTGCCAAACTAAGCTACTGGATAGCGTGCGCCATTTGCATTCTCATTACCATCGGTGGTCTTATTTAAATACGCGAAGTATACTATACGTGTGTATTCGTACGTATCCGTGCGGTGATAACGTCGGGTGTAGCTGTGTCGTATATTAGGAAGGTTATATCGTTGCCAACTTGGACTATGCCATGGCCACGCCATATACACCGGGACTGGACCGAGCTTTAAAATTTACGAAGGTGCACTTCATTAGCACATGTACACTCTCGGCAAGGCGACCGAAACGATTTAAGCACAGTTTATGTGAGCAGGTACAATATAGGTACATTCATGTATACTTTGTGAATACCGTATTTCTATGTTTGTATATTTGTTCTTCTTGCGAAACCAACGTATATACGCTTCAATTCCGTTTTCATACATTGCGCGGTTTACTCAAGAATCCGCACTGAACCGAGCAGACGTGGAAACGTAGGAAAATTGGCGTATTTATGAATTTTATGTTCACAGATACGGGGGCAAGGACAGTTTTCTTAATGGAGAAGTTTTAAAGATGAAGCCGTGGTACGGATCCGAGTCGATACGATAATAAGATGTGGACTCCGTGGCTACGGACGAGGCGGAAGTGGCATCATCCTCCTTCCGGAAGTGGAGGAAATTCGACGGACGCTCGAACGAGAATTAGAAAATACGTGACTTGGTCGATCATAGCGACTCTGCTTATAGCAGCAGCTAGAGAAATTGATAGCGCGGAATGTCCGCCGCAAGAAACTATCCTCAAATGTTCTTGCTACAATTTTAATGACGGACTGTACCTGGAATGTCCGGACGCCACGGAAGAATCTTTGAAATCTGCTCTGCTCGGAGTACTCACCACATCCGGCGGCGAAGGTGACCGACTCGAGTACATGTTGCTTAATTGTTACAATTATTTCTTATCGCAGAACCCCACTCGAAGGGTTTCATTTTCCTTAACCACCTAATGTTGTTGGCAGTTCCCGGGATCGGTTTTTTATAGATCTAGAACGTAGAATTGGTCTCGTGCGACTTGCAACCCATGAATAATTCACTTTGGCAAAATTATTATGCAGTTATTCCGCCCACTGACGTGCCACTAGTTCGCTACAACGTTAGTAACTACTATTTAAGTTGATGCTCACCCGAGAAGTGCACTTTACTTCTGTCTGAGCTGATTAACTGATTACATAATGCCCGAGCCGCGAATACTTAAAGCGTCCAAACTCGCGGAAGATCAGGTTCGACGAAGAACTACTTTTGATGAGAGTTACCGCTTCTTTCTAGGAGCAGTTATCCAATCTTTGAACATCTACGAATTGGATCGAAATGTTGAGGAGTTACGGGAGACGACCTTTCCGAGCGGCACCCAAATTCGACATCTTCAGATTTCACATTCCGGAATTAGAGAAATCAACGAAGACGCTTTTCGAAGGCTTGCACCGAGTCTGGAATCCCTGACTCTGGTTTCCGGAAGACTTCCGCACGTCCCTCAAAAAGCGCTTGGGCATCTCCGGTTTCTAGTTAAATTGGACCTAGAGGGGAATCTGGTCCACGAACTACCTAGCTACAGTTTTTACGAATTGTCATTGCAAAAACTGAACGTGAAAGGCAACCAAATCACCAAAATATCGGAACACGCTTTTGCGGGATTGGAAGAAAAGCTAACAGATTTAGACCTGGCGGAGAACAAGATTAGGGTTTTCCCCATGACGGCGCTAAGAAGATTGGAATGCCTTACGTCATTGAAGCTCGCATGGAACGAAATATCCGAGCTACCGGAAGACGGTTACTCCAAGCTTAAAGCCTTGGATTTCCTAGAACTAAGTAGTAATAATTTCGAAGTCATTACCCTGAACTGCTTTCGATGTTGCCCATCCCTTAAAACGTTATCGCTCTACTACAACGCCGTAGAAACCGTCGATAAGGATGCATTCATATCGCTAAGTCTTCTCGAATCTATCGATCTTAGTCACAACAAAATAGTATCTCTCCACGTTTCCACGTTTCGTGCCAATCAGCGACTCAGATCGATCGATCTAAGTCACAATCACATTCACTACATACGAGGTGTTTTTTCACGACTACCAGACCTTAAGGAGCTCTTTTTGAGCGAGAATAACATTCTCGAAATACCACCGGAGGCATTCGCAGGGAGTACAAGCCTTTCGGTAGTAGATTTACAACAAAACGCCATCAGAAGGATAGATCCTCGGGGACTGGCTACCTTGAATCAATTGGCGCACCTACATCTCAGCAGAAATTACATAGAAAAAATACCACGTGATTTTCTAGAGTACTGCGAGAATCTTTCGACTCTTTCGCTCGACGGTAACAGCATACGGGAATTGGAAGTTGGGACGTTTTCCAAGGTGAAACAACTCCGGGAACTCCGGCTCCAAGCCAACCAGATAACGGAGGTCAAAAGGGACGTTTTCACCCCGCTACCTTCATTACTCGAGCTACACCTTCAAAACAATGCCATCACCGACATGGAGACGGGAGCGTTGAGGTCATTGCACAGTTTGCAGCACGTCAATCTTCAGGGTAATTTACTAGCGGTTCTTGGAGATGTTTTTCAAATATCCAACGAAATCGGGAACAATGGAAACGGAGGTAGCTCTCTAGTATCTATTCAATTGGACAACAATGGTCTGGGGGTCTTGCACAATGATTCGCTGCGCGGACAAGCATCTGTGCGGATAATGTGGTTGGGTCATAATCGTCTGACGAGGCTACAGGTCCCTTTGTTTAGAGATTTGCTCCTAGTGGAACGTCTTTATTTAACGAATAACTCCATATCACAGATAGAGGATGCTGCCTTCCAACCTATGCAAGCGCTCAAGTTCCTCGAATTAAGTATGAATTGTCTTAGTCACGTGACCGTGAAGACATTCTCCGAACTTCACGAACTCGAGGAACTATATCTTCAAGATAACGGCCTCAAGAGATTGGAGCCTTACTCGTTGACGGCTCTGAAAAAACTCAGAGTACTCGATTTGGCCAATAATCATCTGAACGCATTGCACGACAACATTTTTCAAGAAGGACTTCCGATACGTACATTAAATTTACGGAATTGCACGGTGAGCGTAATAGAGCGTGGCGCCTTCAGGGGTTTGAACAATCTTTACGAGTTGAACTTGGAACACAACCATCTAACAGCTGCCGCTCTGGACAGACTCGTCATCCCCGGACTCAGGGTCCTCAGAATATCGTACAACAACTTCAGTCAGATGAACGGGGTATCGCTCGACGGTTTACCATCCCTTCAGCAACTCAGCATGGACTCTTCGCAACTCCATAGAATGCCTTCGGAAATATTTTCGAAAAACAAAAACTTGGCTAAATTGTTCCTCAGTAACAATCTGCTTCGAAGTCTTCCCGGTTACTTGCTACTGGGACTCGACTCTTTGAAGGAGGTCAAACTCGATGGCAATAAATTCCTGGACATCCCTTACGAGGCCTTCGGGAATGCTACTTCGATCGAATTCATCTCATTGGCCCACAATGTCATCCAAACTATTGACGCCTCAAAGTTGAACGGCTTGACTAATCTTAGAGATTTGGATCTCCGCGGGAATTCTATATCATCTCTTTACAATTTCGCCGGTGCAAATTTGTCCCGTCTTCATTCGGTTGACCTGAGTCATAACCAACTAACGGCACTGCCCGCCAACTTTTTCATCCGATCGCATTCCCTGCGCCGAGTCGACCTCGCGTCCAACAAATTTCATCAAATTCCGGCAGTCGCACTATCCGCAAAGAACATACCCGGCCTAACTTGGCTCAATATGACGGCCAATCCGCTTCTCAGGATTCACGAAATCAGCTCCGAAGCCAAGTTCCCCGCCCTTCAAGAAATTCAAATATGTGGAACCAACCTCTCGATCGTCCCAAGCCAGGATTTCGAGGCTTTTCCAGCGCTGATGCATCTCTTTATGAGTAGCAACGTAATTACGAAGGTATCTCCGAGTGCCTTTCGAAGTTTACCAAATCTACTGACCCTCGATATGAGCATGAACGAACTTGAGCTACTACCGCAGGAACGACTGATGAGATTGGAGCGTTTAAAATTGCTCAACTTGACGCACAACAGACTGAGGCAGTTAGAAGATTTCCCATCAGACTTGAAAGCTCTACAGATCCTTGATTTATCTTACAATCAGATAGGCGACGTGGGTAAGAGCACGTTTCAACACTTGGAAAAGCTCGAGGAATTACATCTGTACGGTAACTGGATATCGTCGATATCTCCAGACGCTTTCAGACCCCTCAAAAAATTGAGGATACTGGATCTGAGTAGAAACAATCTCGAGAATTTACCTCTCAATGCTTTTCGCCCACTCGAAACGCAGATACGGAGTCTCAACGCAGAAGGTAAATATTCAACATAGATATTCCGTTTCATCTAACAATATTAATTTAATAAGCAAACTTGAATCCGCGATTGGAAACGAACGGAGCCTTTCGCGAAGAAAAACAGCTCCATCTCCGATTCGTTAAACAGAATAATTATCCATTTTGCGATTTCACTCCTATAAGATAGAGTCAACGGTTGATGATTCGAAGCTTTGTTTCAACATACAAAGTAATTTATTAAGTGCGTAGAAGCATACATAAGGTAGGTGAGCACATTCGTATTTAGGGTGAAAACAAAACCATTTTCCAGAAAATCCTCTGAACTGCGGCTGCGAGTCCCAAGAACTTTGGGAATGGCTAAGAGACCATCAAAAGCTCGTGGGTGGTGTTAGTCGAAACAGGGGTGGAATCGGAGTAAATGACAAAGAAAGTGGATTGCTGAGATGCGAAAAACCTCCGGAACTCAGAGGTCTGGTCTTCCTGGACCTTGATCCGCACTCCTTTTGTTCGGCTCCGCTTATACCAAAGCTCGCAATTCAGGATATTCAACCTTTTTCCGTCTTGGTTTCCTGGCAGAGCAGAAACTATTCGAAACTTCAGGGTTATCAAGTTGTGTATCACGCTATGGACAACGTCGATGAGGTAAAAATGATCTTCTCTTTTCCGTTCAATGAATGTAGTGCAATAGAAAAAAAGAAACAAAAACGAATTCGCTTTTTTTACCACAGGTTCGGGGTAGAACGTTGGATCCAAAAGCACGCTCGGTCAAGTTGCCTAAACTGGGTGCGAACACTCGTTATCGTATTTGTGTTTTCGGACTTGGCAACTGGATGAACCATCCGGGAGACAACGTAATAATAGGACATTTGAACGGTTCGAACGGGGATATCTTGGAGACGAGTACCCTGCCGAAAATGAACGATTCTAGGACGAGTCGTTGCACGGAAGTGACGACCCTGGAGGCTCCGGATACGGAAATCAGTAGCAACGGTTCCCTAGGGGAAGTTGGTGGAGTGGCTAGCATACTGACACGAAGATTGGGACTGATAGTCGGATGTTGTATGGGCTTCGTAGTCTTTATAGTCCTAGTTTCCGTCCTGGGTTATCTGAAGGTCAAGAAGCAAAGGGAGGCCGTGAAAAGGGACCAACAGCCCATTCCCCCCGAGTACATGTCCTACAGACATTTCAGCATTCAAAGTGGAGAGGCTGGACACGCGGCGAGGGTAACGAGCCAAGACTCCCAACAACATCCGAGCTTCGTCAGCAACGTAGGTAACACATCTTTAAACGTTTAGACGAACGTTCGTCCTTTTCATGTATCAGTGATCGGAGGTTCGATCTCAACAGTGACAAAAAACTGAAGTTTATCGGTTGTGAATAATTTAAAGCAAATTAAAAAGACATTCTTTTTTCTCCTTTTAATTTTTCTAATCTCTTTGAACGAACCAAATAAAATTCGCGGATAATTTTCTATAAAAAAATTTATCGTGAAGCCAAAAATAATCAATCAATCTAGACTATTACGATTAAAGGTAACAATATACCGAATCCCCAATCCTAAACCTAAACCAAAAAGATGCTAAAGACTGCCCATAAGGTAGCCCATTGTGACGACGCATATTTGTATATAAATTCACTTGATAAATTTCTTTTCGACGAGAATAAAAAGAATAAATAAATAAATAAATTACTCTTCTACGAGTACATACGTATAATTAGCATACTGTATATTGAATCACAAAATAAAAAAAATAAAAAAAAAAAAAAAACTTCAATTGCAAATATCGTATGTAGAGAGTGAAAGTGACGAGATTACCGAATTTTATAAACAATTTTATACGAGATTCAATTAACCGTAATTCTAAGACGATGACATTAAAATAAACGAGTCGCCGTAGAACTGAAATTGAGGTGTTTATGTGTTATACGGTGATAAAAGTTATGGGCGATTGCCGTACGTTTCACCGTTAGACAGCCATGTGTATAAAAGTGTATGAAAACTAGAAGAAAAAATGAACAAATAAGAAACAGAGAAATGGAAACTTTGTCGAAGGTAGTACGACGCGTTTGAAGAGCTATTAAAACTAATCGTAAGTGCAGTGCTATTATATGATACCATGTCGTTTGTTTACAACAAGAGTTGCATTTTATTATAAATATAAATCGATCATCTATATAGCGAAATGAGTAATTGAATAAATATCTATGACATTCCATTATTAGCTGATAATAATTATCATCCGTCGTAATTATATTTTTATTCTCCTTTAATTTAGAAAGTGCAACTCTCGACAACGATCGTGATAAAATTTTAGTAAATTGACGTCCAACTAGGTCTTTTCGCGATGTGTAGCTAAAATTCAATAGATTCGAACTATTTGAACGCGATTTATTGTTTAGAAGATATGCTGTGTCTAGTTTAAATTATAATATATTATAGTAGAATTATACAATGACGACGCCTGAAAATAATTATTCGCGTTTCACTGCGTATACGTTATACATATTATATATATATATACGTAATTCAAATGAAAAGCGTAAGGGATAATATTTTTCACGGTGTGTCGGGCGCCGCTGGATAATTGTATCATACATATAATAGGAGTATGTTTATACATATATGTATATAATACATACATATGCATTTATACCGCTTGTGTGCGGTTCGAGACGGATCATGTCATAACTGCACTACACAATGTATCATACATATATGTAACTGCTAGGTTACAAATACTGTAATAATAAAACACAATTTTTTTATAATACCCTCGTCGCCTGGGCTGAGCTACTACTTCCAACAGAAAAACATAATTTCACGCTTCCTGAGGAACTGGATATAGAGGAACAAGGGTGAGTATGATAATGGCCTATAAATTCAGGATTATATATGTATTCCAGCTGAATCCATCTCCGGTAAATTGATCTTACATTATCCAAGAGATTTTTTAATCAGTGTTTCATTCGCCACCCGTTCATTTCCCCCATCTTAAATGACTGTTTTTTTCTCAATTCCAAGTCCGCAACGTCTGCAGATAGAGACGCTCGGCGTATGCGAGTAAAAACTGCTCGCATCCTCGAAAACAAAAGAGAAATCTTCTCAACGGTAAGAAATCTCGTCTACGTCAACTCTGCGCGATACGCTAAATCCCCGAAGTACTCTCCAGAGGTCACGGACGTGACGTGGCTTCCTCTTTCTTGGTTTCGGTTTCTCCACGAAGTCATAAAAACTACTCCACGTCCCGAACATCTCCGAGTTTCAATCCTCTCCTCCTCGGCTATTTCTGCGAGAACATATCTGATCGGTATAAAGAAAATAACAGAACAAAAAGACCTCGCCAAATTCATTAAGATGTGCCAACGGCTGAGGAAACATTATTACTCATCTCAAGATTACCTCTAGGTGTGTACCATAATTATGGCTCGTGAATAATTAATTTAACGAATCAGCGTGTCATCCGTTCGTCGCTAAAATTATAGGGTGAACAACTGGCCTAAATTTTCCATTATTTCAGAGCATTCTCTGGTTCCGCGTTATCGTTTTTCCTTACAATTACCCCCGTTTAAAAACACCCTCAAAATGAGAATATCCCACTACCGTAGTCGGTGCTGCAAGGGTCTCGATACATATTTCATGCCTCCAAGTTCATTGTTCTTTCCCCTTGAGCTCACCTCCGAATCGTGCTTCTGTGTGTCACCCCCTTTGGTTCTGGCATCGCCACCACCACCGTAAAGTTAGCTGATTTTGTATATCCGCACCCTTCCCAAAAACGAGTATTGGTAGCTACATATCTACCCGACTATCCGTGTGTTATACTCTGCTAAAGCAAACGCAGACTTTTCAGATCACATCACATAGGTATATATGTATGTATACCCATTTACCTGCAGCTATATATACCTAAAACCTACCTCCGAAGAGACCGAGGCATTTTTCCCTCTTCTCCACTTCGTTTTTTTTTTTCCATTTATTCTTCTTTTTGCGAATCTCTCGATATTCCACTCAGCAGTTCGGCGAGTCCGTGACGATTTCAAGGTCACTTTAGAGGCGAGATGGTAGGATCGATCGAAGTAGGTATAACGTATACTTATATTGTTCATCGATTTGTATGTCTTAAATAAAACCAAACTGCAGCATAAAATTTGAAGAGTCTACGTACGTTCGAGTTCGATGAAATCGGACAAAGTTTCCACTTGGCGAAGACGACCGAATATCTTCAGTGTTAATAGTCGACATTTCAAAGTTAAATTATATCCCTGGTAATGCTAGTCCCAAGTATAATGATGTAAATAATCGTCGTTCTATTAATTTTTAGCTAGCCAACTGAGACCGGAATACACATGAAATGTATTATACTTCCGTAAAAGTCGGCAAGTAAGCCCGACTTAATCCTGCTAAACGTCCATAGTGTCCGTCGGGTGAACGTCCGTCGCGTTTTCGGGACAAGGGATGATCAGGGTGTGGCCTAGTTTGTCAACTAGGTGTCCAACAGACGTTGAAATTAAGGGAAGAGAACGTTAGAAAAAATTGCAAAAGCTGCAGGATTAAGTCGAGCTTTCATCTCATTCTTTACAAGAATATCCCCGAGGTCTAATCGCGCGACGTGAAACCAAGAAAATGAAACAATATGCACAAAGTAGAATTGCACATCGGTTCACACTAGGAGGGTAAAATAATTTCTGTCTACCGAACTGTTTCCAACTTGGAATCAAGTTCGCCAGATCACCCGAGGCAAAATGCGGTTTTTTCGAATTGTTGAAGGACTTGAAAAAATTTTTCATTCGAAAATTGAGGGGTCGAGTGCGTTGGTTTGCTTACACCGTTAACAAAGTGTTGGAAACGTTTGGGCAAAGAATCAACTAGTGTATAGAGAGATATAAAAATGAAATAAAAAAATACTTCAAAGGAAGCGAGGATCGAGGATCCGTTCAAAAGGTGCAGAGCGAGAAATTTAACCTTTCCGAGATTCGTTCGGATTTCGAAGCACTGTAAAGCCCGCCCGCGTAGTGAAATCTTTCTTTTCCCCCCGTTGAATACGTAAGACCCATTTCACTTTGGCAAAGTGAAGCGATGAAATTCAAATGCTAAAAAATTTTAGAAAACGTTAGAAAGATTTTATACAAATCCACGCTGTAGATATCTAGAGGCGGGGATAAAAATGAGAAAAAACACCGCAAACAGCAATTTCGCAATCGGGTGATTGTATAATGGTATAAAAAATCGCTCTCCCACGATCTACGCCGTTCATCTTACACGCAGGAGTAGAGAGACGGTGTGGTTGGAATGGCGCGCAACCGCGTTCACGGGGAGTTTTCTCGGAATATAATAAGAAAAAAATAATCTAGGTGAGAGCTGGGAGAATAGAAAGCGGCGGAGTTGCTGAGGGGTAGGAAAAAGGAAGGAGAAAAAAGAGGAGAGCCGGGATTTTCCCTTGAGAATTTTATCATCCGCTGAACTTTTTCGTCTGCATAAAGTGTCGCGTGTATATCTTTACCACGAGGACTTCGCAGTCAGGCTCGCGATGATTGCTTCTGATGAGCGAGCCGCCTGTGGTATCGTTATTTTCTTATACATACAATATTCTTCCCCTATGGATGGTGAAGAACCCTTAAAATATCGGCGGTTTTTATCGACGCAATTGTAAAGATTTCCACCGTGAAGTTAATTCACAGATTCTTGCGGCTACGGGTTATTTTCAATATAAAGTAGAAAATCCTAACGTGAGATGAACAGAGTATAGTATATGTAGATATTCTGAGCGCGGTGCGTGACTTTCTATCGAAAAACAAATTCATTGATTTGCTTCGAAAATACTTTGCGTGTAAAAAGGTAGGTAACGTATTCCAAACCTGGTAAATAATTCAACAAGGTATGAGAGCGACAAACGTGGTATAGGTGGAAAGAAGAAGACAGAGGAAGCGGCTTCGGTTGGAGGTGAGAAAAAGAAAAGCGAAACGAAGAGAGTGGAGTGAAATGCGAAGAGTCTAATCTCGGTATCGAGATGGAGGAGCGAATGAAAAGAGGAGGTGGAACGTAGCGTTGAAATGATAGGAGCGCAAGGTGAAAGAAATGGGGGAGGCAAAGAAAAAGAGAAAAGCGAACGGCAGAGTGGGTATTCCCTTTAAGTGAGAGAGGTACGACTACTACTATACCGCTGCCATCGAGCTTGTAGTCTTTTTTAAAGAATCACTCTTCCCTCGCCGGTATATCCTAATTTTTTTTTTTTTTTTGTTCTCTCACAGCGGCTTCCCTTATATTCCTGTCATTGTTTTCTGCCACGCTATCACTTTCACCTTTACCTCGTATAACGCATAGACGAAAATCGGTAGGATGACTAAAATAAAGTGATAACGTACTAATCCATGATCTGAGAAAAAAAATTAATTAATTATTTAATTAATAAAATCAGACATAGGGTTCTTCCAGGGTATCCAGCTACGCTGTCTGGCAATTCTGTAGGGTAACGTGGAAACTATTCGAACCGTTGGTTAGACCTACGCCGAAGCATAAGGGCTAAATTATGCCAAAGTGCTAGAAGGGTACGAAATTCTATTAGCCTGCAGCTTGTCTCGCTGCTACACCACACTCCTCTAGGTGTATTATATAAATACATAAACGACGGAATGGAGTTTCGTAAATACCCATGTATGTACATGGAGTTAATATACACGCGTGTATATACTTAAGTAAGTATACCTATCTGATATCTATACATGCAGCTATCAAGAATATGCAAATCTTCACACGCATTTTAACTAGCCGAGCATAATATCACTTCGCTATTCATGTGTATATCTAGCGTCTGGCACACGGAATCCCGTGTATAGGAAGAACTCGTCTGATCGTGAATATGAAATATAAATGGGTATACCGATCCCGATCGTGTGGTAAGCTTTCCATTTTTTAATTTTTTCCACCTAATGATTACTCATTCACAGATGATGATCGATCGTATGAGTAGATGATTTTGGCTTTCAGATTTGGATTCCTGAGCCGATTATACGTGAGATTACTCTTGAAGAAGCAAACAAAAATCGATTTCTGACCAAAAAATAAATCATTTTTTTAATGGGGACTAATATGCTTTTCTTACGTATTTTGATCTCAGGAATCCGAATCTGGAAGAAAAATTGATCTATCTCCAAAATTGACCGAGTCATCGCCAATTTTCAGCTTTTTGGGGTCAAAAATAAAAAATTGATTTTTTTGTCCATCTTGATGTAATTTGAGCTCAGGAATCCGAATTTTTTCGCGATTTTTGGCATAAATTTGAGGATATCTCGAAGGGAAAAAATCGTAGCTTAATTTGGACAACGGATTCGTGTTCCTGAGGTCAAAATACATAAGAAAAGTGCCATAGGATCAATTTTTTAACATAAAAAATTTTGGCCAAAATTTAAGATTTTTCCAAAGGGATTTACGATTTTTTCGAATTTTGACCAAAAATTTTTATTTTTAAAAATTGATCGTATGGCACTTTTCTTATGTATTTTGACCCCAGGAACACGAATCCGTTGTTCAAATTGAGCTACGATTTTTTCCCTTCGAGATATCTCCATTTTTATGGTAAAAAATGCGAAAAAATGGGGATAACTCGGTCATTTTTGAAGATGGATCAATTTGACTTGTGAATCCGGATATCTGAGATCAAAATATATGAAAATACCATATGAAAAAATAACTGGAAAAAATATTAATTTTAGGTCAAATATGAAGTATTTCAAAAATCGATCGTATGACACCTTGTAACGCATTTCGGTCTCAGGAACACGAATCCGTAGATCAAATTCAGCTACGAACATAATTTATGAATAAAATCCATGGCCACGAAATCACGTATTCAAAATTTCAATGCGTCATCAAATTCCGATCATTCGTTCTCGAGATACGACGGAAAATGTGATGGCGGGTTACGTAGCCCGAGATTTCATATTTTAGCGGGCTGGACCCGAGCGCTCTCTATCTCGTTGGTCTTTCTACCGCTTCGCGGCGTATCGCCTCGCGTCCTACGCTCCCACCACGCTGAGCTTTCTCGCACCAAAATCCATATGTAAAAATCATTGGGCAAATGCAGTCCGCACCCAATCTAGTAGAAGTTCGCCCCACTCGATGCGACTTCTTATTTTTACACGTGCTTCGGGCATCTTGACCGACGGCACGTTGCCACATTATAAACATAATTTATAGCTTTTTGATTGTTCAAGAGGTGTGAAATCACAGTCCTTAGTTTTTTTCTTGCTCCTATTGTGAGCAGGTGTCGGACGAGCTGTCAACACCTGATAAAGATCTTGTTCACACCTCGTAATTGAATCATCTCTTTCATCCACCTGATGGGCGACATCCCTTTGCGGCATTTCTGCGAATTCTATGCAACCTCAAACCATATAAGAAAGTCATTATGTAAAAATTCAGTATTTAAATGGTTCAGTGTACACCCAGCGAGTTCATTTCTGTCCATGAGGCCATTCTGAAGCTTAAGACCTTTAGTAAAGAAACAGAGGCACCGAGTGTACATCGAAAAAAAAAGAAATTCCAAATAAATTTTTCTTCCTTCGCATCGCGTTGTAATGCATTATACCTATAAGGTAGATTGATATCTTTGTAATAAAACGGTCGGTCTTTGTAATTTCACACGCATAATCAGAGTTTTTTTTTGTCAGTCTACCAATTTTTCCCCATCGAGATATCTCAATTTGTCTACTCCAAAAAGCGAAAAATTGGGGATAACTCGGTTATTTTTTAAGATAGATCAATTTTTCTTTCAGATTCGGATTCCTGAGATCAAAATACGCAAGAAAAGCATATTAGTCCCCATTAAAAAAATGCTTTATTTTTTGGTCAAAAATCGATTTTTGTTTGCTTCTTCAAGAGTAATCTCACGTATAATCAGCTCAGGAATCTAAATCTGAAAGCCAAAATCATCTACTCATACAATCGATCATCATCTGTGAATGAGTAATCATTAGGTGGAAAAAAATTTTCACGTGATATTTTGAGGTAGCCCACTCGTTTTTCGAACAAATAATTAATCAAGTGGGGTACTACCAGCAATAAAAAAATTTTTTCTGGTCAAAAATTATAGGAAAGCTCTAAAAATTGTCGATTGTGATTTTTTTTTACTCAACTCCAATTTTATGTCAAAAAAAGACTAGTCATTTTTTGATTTCATACTTAGGACAATGATTTAAGAATTGAGAAACGAAGAAACTTGAAAAACAAACTGTCAAATATTAAATCTTGAAAAACTTGAAACTTGGAAATATATGATTGAAAAATATTGATTGATTGAAAAATGGTATGATAATATTTTTGATTACGATTATGCGCTATGAATGAGTATAATTTACGTATATGCTTTCTGGGTTTTTTATGTCAGGAGAGAACCACGTCAATTATCTGTCAGAGCAGAACATCTGTGCTGTACAAGATTTTTTTATTTATATAGAGGGAAAAAACGATGAATCTTTTTTCTGTCGTACCATGCATGTCTGTTGAATAAACTGATAGTGGGAGCAGAGCTTTTTACCCTGAAAGAATCGATGTGAAAGATTCAATGAAAAACCGAAAAATCTCCACCCAACTGCCATCCACAACGTTATCTAAAATCTAATATAATGTCTTCATCTCCAAGGATCTCAGATTTCGCAATTTCGGTATGTCAACACGAGCGGTTGTCTCCTCGATACTCTTTTTATTTCTACACATGTGTGTACAATGTATTACGTAAACATAACTAGAGCGTACTAGATAAATATAACATTACCTCATACCTTTCGTCACATCTCAAGTTTCATAATTAAATTTTCCTTCGGCTTCGCAGAGAGATGAGAAATACTTTGTTTGTCTAGCGCGTAAAAATATCCGTGTCACATAAGCCTGGGTTTGGGAGCTGCAAAAACGAAAATAAAATCGAATGCAAAAAAAAAGAAGAATGGGGACGTAGATAAGGCTGCCGAGGGCCACGGTGTTACGTGAGAAGGTAAAGAAAATGAAAGCGAATAGGATAAAAGGAACTTAGAGGGCCACGCGAGAAAAGTCCTTGTTACTCTTAGGGTCTTTATCCTGACCGTTTATGGTGCCACGCCTAGTATCGCGACCCAGAGGCTCAAGTCATTTACGAGAGCATTGATGGCCTCGTAAAGTCGTGCCCAGAATCACTGGAAACAGCGAACAAAAATAAGAGAGAAAAAAGACTCACCACGTAACGCATTAAGCTATGAAGTTAAACTGCGCTTTTCTAATAATTCAATTTTTTACTGTTTAAAGCTGTGTAAAGTACGAAGAAAGTATATTCCACTCCTTGATGTTCAAAGGACAAAAAGAAACAAGGAAAAAACTGTAGAGGTTGGCAATTTCTATGACGTATGCAGCACGTATGATGATAAAAATCGCAATACGCCAGTGTCGACGTATGTTTCCTTCCATATTTCACCATGTCTGATATTTTAATTACGAATTTTCCCGATTAACAATACTTACGAATAATACGATGCATAATTCGGCAAAAATCGATACTGCGTTAAAAGGTATAGAAATTTAAATGCAGGACTCGTGAATTCGCAAAATTTGCATATTCGAACCAATGGAAAGATTATCACAGTTCACCAAGTTTAATCTAGATTTATCTTTTGATGAGCAAATCGATACTCTGGAGCTTGAATTTTCGCTGAATGAAAAAAATTGTATTTATTGACGATTACAGTACTAATTTTTGGGGAAACATTTTCCGGGATCACGTCCTTGAATGATTTGAAATTTGTCAACGGGAGCTCGTTCGGGAATCTGGAATAAGATAAATTTGTCACGAAAAACTACGGAATAAAGTTCACTTCGAAGCAAATGAATATGCGACGGGTACTCGTTCTGCCAATTCCTCACGTTCAACGCCCAAGTGATTAATAATCTCCCAAATGAATCCGTACGATTTATGCACCGTGCACCAGAGATTTTCAATCTCTGTTACAGTTCGGAGAAAGGTGCGATTTATTGCGTCATTGATAACCCCCCCCCCCCCCCCCTGAGTTTGGGAGATGAGACCGAATGAATGCAAGAAAAGAATCTGATTCGACAATTTTCGTGCACAACTTTGTCCTTAAATTTGAATTCTGCTTTTTTCATCGTCGCAGGAATTATCCGATTTTTAAAAAGTGTCTTAACATCGGAACACCCCGCGTGTGTGTTCGTTACTCAAACGCGAGAATAACTGCGAACTTCGTTAGAAAATCAAGTATTCGCGAATGGTGAAATCTGTTGTTGTTTTTCTCATTTCAAGACTTGCAGCAATTTTTCTTCTCGCGCAGACGACGTGCAGTTCCTTGTGCAACGAAGGAGGTTCTTTGGCCGACCATCGCGTCGCGCGTCGCACAGGTAAAAAGCAATTTCTCCATGTTCCTTACTACGTATGCATCGCATGGGTACAAGAATATGTGTGCATTGCATATGTATCAGCCAGTCTAAAATATGCACATACGTATTGCACACCTTTGTAACAGAAGCTGCTATTTTGCAAGCAAAAGTAGGAAGCAACGCGCGTTTCGTTGTTCGACCTTGTTCATTATCATGGTATAATAACGTACATTCTCATCTCTCCCCGCATATTAAAGCGATTGTACAGCTACGCTGAACTATATAATTGGTACACTCAACTTAATTAAAGGAGAAACTATTTATCGGAAAGTATTTATCTCAAATAGTATAGTCATTTATTATTGCAGTAACAGTATTTTACAATATCGTTCATTTTAACAAAATCCAATGACGGACAAGAAGATTAAGTGCAGCAGAAGTCTAATCTACAGTCACAGAGTGTAACACACCTCGTCTGAAATTTATGGTATTTAATTATTTGACAGTTGAAAATAAATTTGATTTTCACTCGACACGGGAGTGTAGGTCTCGAGCCGGTGTACGATAATAAATATCATTTAAAAGTAGTCTGGAAACGTCTTCGCATTACACAAAGTCGCCGCAGCTAGCTAACCCGTACAGCAGTTATAGGATACCGTGTTACATACGTACGTCTGCGATAGGTAATTGGTAACGGAGTCGATGGTGGTTTATTGAAACCGTAATGAACTAGACTCGTGGGGGACATTCGGAGAACCGCAGCTGACCTGGGTAAGGGAAGATCGGGAGTAATCGAGGGTGCGGAGTGAACGCTGGTAACTCCGCGGGGCAATAAATAAATTGGCCGAGGCGTAGAAGTTGTATCGTCGGAATTTAAGGGTTTTATATAATTAATTTTAAAATTATACCAAGATAACGATTAGAAATGAAAAAAAAAAAAAAAACCTCGAGAATAAAAGAAGAATTGGAGTGCGAAACGAGTCTAGAGTTGACCCAGTTATACCAACAATGCGAAGTGGTTTACCCGTGATATCAGCGAGCACAGAAGCAGGAGCTGATATTTCGTTGGGGAAATGAATCACCCTTGTATGTACGAAGGCTGACAGTGGTAACAGGATACAGTAGTCAGACAATGGGGGGGCGGCGGCTCCGCGCCCTCGTCCAACCTCGCAAACCATCCACCAAAAGCAAAAGCAAAAGCAAAAGCAAAAGCAAAAGCAAAAGCAACAGGAACAGGAATAGGAGTGGAATGGAAAGCTGCGATTCTTGTTGTCTCGCCCGATCCGTACCGCGTTATTACAACATAGATGTATACATATACAATACAACAATAACAAACACCCGGAAAACCAAGCTATTTATTTCGAAGCGCGCGATAATTAAGTACTCGTATCCGTTGATGAGAAAACCGAGATTTGTCTCGCCGTGCAACAGCTCACGTTTAATTTCCACCTGCACCCTCCAATAAATATTATCTACGTCCCGGTTCAACAAAAGCTCATACGTTACACGGGTATAACAATTGTCAAATTTTTACAACGTATACATGCACATTTTCGTAAAACAGCTGGGGGTAGCTATTTTCACGAATGATTACATCGGGGATTATGATGATGAGAAGTTTGAAGCGAAACTATGAGATAAGTCGGACGCAGACTCAGCTAAACTTTTGTTACACATACATACCTTGCATAACATACAGGGTGTGCGTAAGTTGTATATACCTATAGTAATTCCACTCGCGCGTCATAATATGGAACTTACTTAGTACTTACTTCAGCTATTCCGCAATGAGGTGCCCCTCGCGACCGGTAGACACGAGACATTTGCTCTCGTATAATATACCTACGTTGGCTCTAACCGTTTGTGATCATTAAGCACGATCCAAGATTTACAATTTAACTTCCCTCCCCCAACCCCCATATCCACCCTTGCCTCGGATGAGGAGATGTTGCAGGACCTCCAGCTAAGTAACCACAAAACTGTTCAAACTCTATCCAACTATTATGGCTCACCCTCCGACCATCCAACTGTATGGTTTAGCGAAGTATTCACTTAGAGAGCACTATTTTTAAACAAGGTAAACTTTCGCCTTATTTCGTACCGTACATATACCCTCGTGCGAAGAGCGTATTTTGTGGTCCTCTCTTTTCAGTCGAACGATTTTGTATATTGGCACGATTTATTACCGCCGAGAGCTAGTTTGAAATGCAAAATATGTCGTATATGAAATTCAGTTCTTCGAATGTCTAGCTTACTTCCACGACTGCAATGTTGTTGTTGTTTTTTTTTTTCTTTCTTTCTTTTATTCCGTTTTTCTATTTCCCCGTTTCTTTTCTTGCATATTTTTCATACGGATGATGGATAATCGCATTAGGTGCAACGCGGTCCCGTGTCGTCGCCGACTATTGAAACCCGGTTCGTTGATCCGCGGTTATTTAATTAAAATCAGCTGCCAGTGGAACACTCTGCGGAGCGCCTGGAGGGAAATTAAGTTGAATGGTGTATAATAGGTGTACGTATAATTATATATATTATCCAGTGATATCTACTCCTGCTGCATTGGCCCAGTCATCGGAGCTTGCATTTGAAAAACGAATAAAATTAAATACGGTCGTATAGAAAAGGAAAACCTGAACCTGGCATATCATCGATCCGCACTATAATACGATGACGCCGATATTGTGATATTCGTTTGCGAAGCTCACTTGGAATTTTAATAGATCGTTGGCCGATAGAGAATATTGTGGAGATTTGTACGCTGCGAATGATCTATCGGTGCTCCGTGACCTGGACGACCCCATAATCTTCTCCATGTATCATAATGACGGCGACAGTTTTCCCGCTCACGTCGTTGTTCCTCCTGTATATATAGAACAGTAATTGAAAATAAAAAGAAAGATTTCCACGAAGAATATTTTTTAATCAGCTGAAGATATTTTCCATCGACTCACCACAATCCGTTCGCGTTTTCTGTCGATTTGCTGCGCCAATTGAGAAACGTATTCCCGATTGCCGATGCTCAGTGATTTTAAGGCCTTTAGACTGGAAAAAATATATACGAATGTATAAGCAAGAATCATAAGCCGGCGGTGGAGATTATGAATGGGGTTTTGCAGATATCGTCGGAGTGAAACTCATTAGCAAATAGATTCTCAGATGTGCAGGAAGATAATATCTAGTCGGTTGTTCTATACTTTGATCAGGTTATTCCGTTAAACCGATATCAAATCCTGAACGGGATTTCCAACAGCATGCGCGCAACACGCGCGGTCCGCTCAAATCCTCAACGTTATCGAGTAATAAACTTGCATCATATCCCACCATTACCCGTTATACAATTGCCACCAAGTGTACTACCTGCGGCTATCGCAGTATACATATACTCTGTAATATATTCTGCGAAATAATAATCTTCTGGGTGAGAATCAAGCTAATAATGATTTTGCATATATTATATAGCTGCGATAAAGGGATCAACGCTGGAAATGCGTTGACATAAATTCCATGTAATTCTGACCGACAATTTGCTGGACACGAGAATTCTTAAGCTCAGGCATAGATATATCCATGGCTCAGGTATGTCTCTATTGAGTCCTCCAATTTCCACTTCTTCCATTTTTTAATTCTTAACGAAAGTGCGAGTTTCTTTATATCATTCTAAATCATTGTTCTAAATGAAAGATCTTTTTTTTTTGCAATTTATAAATACGGTGAAATTTTTACATCGAAAAATTCAAAAATCGCATCCACCTCTCGTTTGACTCGAGAATTCCCGTTTCTTTACTTTCATTCAAGACACGTGGCGTCCTAATGTTTCTCGGTAGAAAATAATATACAATTCTCGATACAGTAATAACACGTCTCTCTCGGATTAATGTAGCTCGGGGTATAAGAGCCCTTTATTAAGGACTCGTTAGGCCAATTTATCAGATAAGAGGAGGTGCAAGTTTTCCTCTCAATCATTAAGTCCAACGCGTCTGTTCGCCAATGAGAACACCCACTATAATACTCATACTTCGCGTTGCGAATCCTCTCTCATCTCCAAGCGATCCCTCATTTTCTCGGCCTTCGGGTGCGATTCGAATATAATACTGGTTTCCCACGGTACGCTGAACGCTGAAATTTCACGATAGATCGTCGAAACGAACGAACGGAGTAAAAGAAAATGATAAGAAAAAATGTGAGTTATTAAACTTTTCAACTCCTCGGCCAAAATGAAGGGTAATTCTACTGCAAGGGATACAGAATCCGATGAATTAGCCGTTCGCTCTGATGCTACCATTTCCGCTTACCTAACCGACGCAGTTAGAGAAATTGAGCGGATTTCACCGCGTATCGATTTCGTGGAACTCTAATGCGAGATGACTGAGTGAATCTGACCGTGCACTTACAACGTAACCGATACCACGCAAGCTCGTTATTAACAATCGTTTCTCATTCGGCGCTATGGTATTTGAAGTCCAGCATTATTTATTTCGTATCTTTCCTTCATTTCAACTTGTACATCTTGTTGCTTTTGCTCGACTTCGTCATACCCCATATTCAATAATTGAAAATATACTCACGATTCCAGAGTGTATCCGGGCCTGGTCGCATCCGTTGCCAAATAACGAATGGCATGGGGTTCCGATTGGTACTTATTGTTCGTGAGAAGCGGCACTAATTCAACTCCACCCGTCAATTTATAAACTTGTACATCCTCGTTGTACCTGTTTTTAGGCTCTGATATCGGAATCGGTCCCGGATGAGGGTCGGGAGTGATACCTAAAAAATACACAAGTTTCAAATTTTTAATCACCACTAATTGGCCGCTAAAAATTTAAATCGAAAATTTCCGTTTCAAAGTGCACATATATGGGTGTGTGTTTATATATGTATAAAGTTTCTTTTAATTTTCATGTATATTAAATACCAGAATTCGCTCTATGGTCGTAGAATTTATTCATGTCGGTAAGGGCCAACGGATCGATGCAACTCCGATCAATTCGCGGTGATCTGTCCGTCCAACCCTGTAAAATATTCATCGCAAAACTGGTGATGCTGAGCACGTTCTAGTAAAATAGATAATTTTTAAAAGCTTGGCGTATTATTCGCCGGAAATAAAAAATACACATATCACATTACCACAAGCTCTGTGATGTCCGCTATGGTAAAATGAGGCCGTGCCTTCCTACTAAAAACATATTCGGTAAAATATACAGGAATAAAACAAAATTCTAAAGCTATGCAGCGAGGCACCTCGAAAAGAAATTAAACAAAAAAATGTAAAATTCTCCTTCACTTTTCCCGTATAATGTTCTGTGTATGCTTTGCGTAAAACGCGGGGATTTTGACGATGGACCACAAATAGAATATTCGACGACGAATGGAATAACGCTTCGAAATATTACGAAGCTCGGAAAATCCATGATAAAATTTTGCGAAAAAAATACATCTCGATATGTCTCAATCAATTGACGTTTTTCGACGACACTGTCTTTTACCGTAAAAACGTACCGGTAGTACCCGATGTATGTGCGAAGGAGAGATTATATCTCACCGTCATAAATATGATATCACCCAATAAAAATTTGTAACGGATGTACAGGTAAATAATGGATAAAATCATATTAATACCCAATGAAAGGTTTTATGGTGGAATGTATCGCGTAAACGGCGTTCAGAAATACCAAGGGGGCTCGGTGAAGGGAGGATAAAAATACGGATGTAGCCTTGGAAGAGAACAAAAAAATTTGAAAAAAAAATCCGTTTCACAAAAGAAAGGAGGAAAAAAAAGGGGACGACGCAGACTTTTAGTTTTTTCTACGGAAAAGTCCGGCAGTCTCTCGACACCTATAACTGACACTCATAGCCGACCATCCATCATTGTCGTTTTCTAGTTGACTATCTGGTTACAGAATGGGTCTACTTTGTTACTTTAGTTCATGCTTGACACGAGTCCCACTATAAATCTACGCACCTACATAGTTTCCCCACAGGGTATAATGTAACTATCGCATTGGTTTTACTTTAATGCAACTGCACGTGCTGTAATCTCGACGTCGCAGGTATAATATGTATAGTATAGTATACGTGTACTAAGATTTGAGATTTCCGATTCATATGTCGCGTGGTACACCGATCTACAAATGTTGAAAATGAAAAATAAAACTGATCACAGCAATCGCGGCAGCAGCTATTATTTCTTTTTATTATATACCATAGAGCGGAGAAACCCAACTCCCAGCAATTTCGGATCCCTCCAAGGGGCACCGCCAGGACCTGGACGACCCCAGGGCGAAGCTTCCGCCGGCTAAGCGTAGTTATAAAAATATATACAATCGTAATACTGCGCAAAAAACATTGCAACATTCATTAAAGAGCTAATATCTCCGAAGGCATAAACTTTTGAGCTTCAGATTCTGAATTATTTCCTCCACTGCTGCAGCTGCATTTTAACGGTCGTTGAATTTTGCATTTTATTTTATTTGTTTTTTTTACTCCCTGCACCCAATTGATGTGAATATAAAACTTCAAAAGAGAATGCTGGATTTATTTGAGCTTGTAAAATAATTATTACCAATTTTTTATCGTGGCTACGATTTCCCGTCATTTCCTCTTGCACTGTTTCACGTCGATGTTCTGCAACGAACGCATTTGCGGGTGACGTTGATGAAAAAATAATAAACAACAATCCACAGCCTCGGTAATTTAGGAATTTTTTCTTTCTCCTTGTTACTCGCGATAAGATACGAAAATTGTGAATCGTGGAGCTTTTTTTTTTTTACGATATCAAATTTTAGGCATATATTACGCTCATAATCTGAGCTCGTTCTGCTTTCCTTCGGGTATTCTCTGCTCCTTTATCAACAATCATTCGTATAGCTTATGATACCCTAACCGTGCATAGTAGGGGGGCTGCAGGAGATAAAAAATTCCTTAAATTGCTCAACTTTTTTTTCATAAGACTATCTGTTATATCCCATGTCCACGTTTATCTTAAGGGTTCGCGCCATCGTCATTTTAAAGAACAAAAGGAAATTTTTCAAGACTCCAAAAGATAAATTTAAGAGCCTTATAATACAATCTCAAAGAATAAAATTCCTGTGGGAAGCCTGGCCCGTTTTCGTCAGAGAATGAAAAATGAAAAAAATCAACAATACAAAAAAAATTAATGGGGTCTCAGATAGCTGCGGGAAGCTACTTGTTATATACGTATAATAAAATATACACGTGAATTTTGCAAAAATTCCTAAAATCTAAGGTGGATGAAGTTCGAAAAAAATAAATAAACAAATTTTCAAAAAATAAACGTGTATCACCGGGGTGTTTGTGATAGCGTTGCTTTTGCAGTTGCTTTTCACTGATCCTGGAAGTCGGCGCATTTTTTTCCTGGATTGAACCGCCCAGGGGTTGATTTTGAGGGTAACGGTAACATCGAGCCGCTTTCTGATCGCATTTTACGTCGTCTTCTAGTTTCGTCTTGGTATTCGGTTCCTTAAGAACATTGAATATAAAAAACGTGTTCGTCGAGCGGTGTAAACTAGAAAAATATGAGATTGTAATTTTATATCCCCGTACCTTGTACGAGAAAAAGAAAAACAGAAAAGAAAGAGAAAGGAAAATAAATGAAAGGGGATAATAATTTGTAAAAATATTTATTCGATATCAACTTGGTATCGATGGAAACATTTATGTACGTTCAAGTGCTTGCAAAGAATGACGTGGCACGATTGACTTTGTAAGGTATCTATAGCTGGGAATCTGACCTACTGAACTATATTTGGAATTAAATTCTTTCAATTATGTTTATCATCCCTTATTTTGATCACATTCCCGCGTTGAATTCACTCACCTGCAGCCATTTTAATTACCTTTATTATCAATTATCTATATAACATTTATCTACCAATCTACATTAAAATTAGAGCATGGGTATATTGTAATGATAGTCGCCCCGAAATCCGTGCGCGCCAAAACCAATGAGAATTAATATTTCGTTACGTAACACGAAAATTTTGTATTATCTACGTGCCACAAGCTCTAGGGATAATTTACTAATAATCATCGTTGCATTGAAGCTTCTGGACAGAGCACATAATCATGTTAAATGATAATAAGAACTGCGCAACGAATTAAACAACCGATCAGATGGTATAAGATTTATACCTTCGTAGAAGTGTAAGTCCTTTGCATCGGCTCTGGGGAATACAATCTGACATTTTTCTTCCTGAGGGTTGCAGCGCAGGGAGCACCACCGCCCGGTTTTCCCCAAGGATAATACTGAGCCAGCATATCCCGCAACTAATAACGATAAATGAATAAAATTTAGCGAAATAAGAGAAAAAATCCTTCCGTCGATTCGGTGCTGGCTACGTCAAGAAAAAAATAATAACTATAAGAGGTGTGTCCAACAATAAGCAATGTTCGGGAACGATGGTTCCTAAAAAGTGTCGATACAAGGTCCGCGTAACATAATGTCGCCATAAATAAGTCGTAAATGGGGTACGGTGGGAAATTCCCCCATGGAGAAGTATCTCAAGTTTGTCGATGATCTTTCATTTTTCATTTCTCCTTATATCTTTGTATTTTTTGAGCCATTCGTATACGATATGTGATAAAGATATATACCTGCAGCTGTTCGCGATGTTTATGACGTAAAAGCTCCTTTTTTCGACGAGCCCACAATGCGCTGCCCTCTTCTACGAGACGACGTTCTTGGGCTCTTCGTGCGGCTTCTTCCACTTCCGGGATGTACGTCGTCCCGGGATATTCTTCGGGGTCTTTCATAACTGCGATAGAAACCAGAACTCTAGAACGTTAGTTTAAAGGTAGGAAATCGGATGAGTAAAAAATATATGTGTATTGTCTAATAGTATGATTTTTTATCCATTCATGTGATATAAATATTTCGGGGATTTGAGGACTGTTGAAATTGCAATAAGTTTCAATTTAGTGCATCGCATACGTGTGTTTCAAACTTTCAAATCTGCTTTAATTCCACAAAGGGAACCCGATCACTCAAAGGCAATATTATTTGCCACATACTCACAACTCAAACATACTTGTCTATCTATACCTATGCTACATAACGGGAGTATTTAGTGGCTCAGCGGTTTCGATGGGGCCAAAAAGCTTATTGATTCGACAAAATTCATCACGATGAAAAATACGGATAGGATTTCCATAGCTTCGAGATTCAAACGGAAAAATGTTTGTTATACGGTGCTCGTATGGCTGGTAAAATTTTGCTTTCCATAAAAGCGAAACTTGGCATTTACAATGAATGGGTCTCTCTGTTCATAATGATTTGCGAAGTTGAACCTAGATTTACTGAAGAAGAACATCGATAAAAATGATCAATTACAATTTCAAATCTCGAGTTCAATAGAGTATAGTGGGAGTCGAGTGGACATAAATAGATGGTCAACCGCAATACGTGGATACACTATTCATATATTTACTTGCCTTGTATATGCAAATTTAAGGTACACAGCTCTCGTATTACGCTACATACAGCCGCCCATACCCTCCAGGTATATTATACGTTTTACGGTGCCCGGAATACCACGGAATACGAAATGCGCTTTAAGCTTAGTAATGACAGCCATCAAAACAGCCAGATTTACTGATTAAATTACACAAAATCGTAAAAGTTAAGTTTATTCATGTCATTTTACTTATCAGCGACCCTTATTTACCCTGAATCTCAATGAAATATAACTATGTAGTTCTCTCCGACGCTAAAAATAATCCCGCCGGCTTCAGTGCAGTCTTAAGTGATAAAATGTGCAGCAAAAAAGCACTTTACTGTGCAGCTAAATACTTTACTTAAAAAAGAGGTCGTTTATAATGACACTTATCCAATAATACATCATATCAAAGGTTTCAGGCCATTTTCAAAAGGCTTAAAATTTCACATGCGAATTATAATTATTCCGCGTAATCTTGATGCTTACGTCGCTTAAGTTCAACCAGGAATTCATCGTACCTGACTACGAGGCTGGCTGCGTATCGTTAAAAAATGTTGAAAATTCGCACAATTGTTTCTCGGCATCCTTGATAAAGTTTCTCGTGGTTCACCTGGTGCGGGTGCCTCGCGGCGAAGGCGACTGCCGACCCCACAGGAACCCCGACGACGTCGAGACTCGTCCGCGACGTCGCCTGACGCCACACTCTAACTTTTATACATAGTATGGAAATAGAATTCGCTTGTCCTACTCGTAGAATCGAAACGAACAGCTCAGGCCAGTCTTGCGGCCGACCTTCAACCCGCGACCTCAAGTCCACAGGTTTCCTATACATACATCAGTTTTGGAAGGTCGGGTATAGATTTCTACGTGCTATATAATCCATACGTCGAAATTTTTGCAAGTAAATTTGCTTCCGAGTATTGAATGGAAATTATTCTCACAGTAACACACGAGTATCAACCCCATATTATATTGAACGGCGTTTCTATTATAATCATTATTATTCCATCGGAAAACATATCGTGCGCACCCGCGCTACCCTGATCCTCGGACCCTCGAATTCTATTAATAATTTTTTGATTATATTTATTTTTTTAATTTTCTTTTTTTTATAACATTTCATGCAGAACTTTTTTCTCGCCAGTCCCTGTCAGCCGCGTAGAAAATTAATTTCTGATCCCAGATAATTCTGTCTATAGATAACACAAGGGTTTGTTATCGATATGCTCCGGAAAAAGCTCGGGCAGACCTTTGAACATCCTTCGAACAGAATTTTCACCCGTGCGAAAAAATATAGCAAACTTTTTTCGTACAAACGACTAGTATTATTTTTGCTTCTCCCCACTCTGACGACAAAAAGAAAACGACTTCAACTTTGAAATGTTTCGTTACGAAGTACTTGCTAATTATTCGTAATCTTTGCAGATTCACTGCCATCAAGGATGTACAGTTATAACTTACGAGTCAAACGCTACTCTGACGCGGTCAAATCCGTGAGTCGCAAGCAAATAAATTATAATTTAAGACGTTCTCTTTCTCTTCATCTTACTGCTCTGAATAGTATTTCTATCGCATTAGTATTTGAAGACTAAGAAATCTCGGTAGTTTGTAGCAATTTATGATTAGGTATATTCATTCATTCTGCAAGAGAAATAGCATAGAATTATGACATGAGATAGAAAAGCGAAAAGCTACATAGAAATAATTATCTCATTTAAACATGTTATGCGTTCCTTCCATATTTGCCTATCTCGTTCTGGATGGATATATTTTATCGAAAAATATCTTAAAATATTTGGAGACCAGTCCGTCATTCGCGTTGTGTTCAATTCGGTTCGATACGACCGCATTCCAATTTTAAAACCTGTACCGGTATGTCATAGATAGTATACAAGTAGGGGAACGCGGGGCAATATGGGGTACTTAAGAAATCTATGAGAAAACAAGTTAAAAAAATGTTCAATCCGAAATGATATTTGACGTCCTTTTCGATCAATTTAAACAAGTTTTCACGAAATTTTTGGTGTACCCCAATCTGCCCCGCTACCCCATATTACCCCGCGTTCTCTTATATCGTATAAAGTTGTAGACTTACATGCATAATATGTTTGAATAATAAGAGAGAAGGATTAGCGGAGTCGTATCTAGGTATCGGCATTTATTGATTATTTCGATTAATTATAGCTTGCATGTCTATCGGCGACTAGCAACTTTCATGCGATGTAAAAGATGGGCCGCTGGCGAATCGTAAAGAATAAATAAACTTTTTCGAGAATAAATTTCTGCTAGACTATTTCTAGTTTACCGAAAATCGTTGAGTGTAAAGTTCGAGTTATGCGATTCAAAAAATTAACAAACCAAAAGTCGAACTGAAATTAAAAATCGAAAGATTCGAAGTAATCGGACCATCTTTTGGGCTTTCAGCTGCTTATTATTACCTACGTAGGTGCGAGCTACTGATAAAAGCGGTCTCCATGCCCCAGCCTCCAAAGAGCATCTTCTATCCAGCATCGGTACGGTCTCAACTAAAATTGTATCTGGGATAGGAAAGTGAAGCACGAAACATTCAAAGTAGAACACAAGGATATTCTTACTCCCTCGATAACAGTACAAAAAATGTTTCCAACATTTTCATTAACAAGTGTAACATTGTCAACATAAAATAATGTTTAAAAAAATCTCTTAAATCTCCTAGTTTGGTCGAATCCATGAAATAGGATGCGGAAATCCCAAAATATCAATATTTATTGGAATTGCGTATCTCTCTTTCAAAAGTACTGTCAGGTGTGAATACAGTTACTACAAACAGAAAATTTTTCTACAAGCTTTGTAGCTACGATGTCTTTCTGTCTTCTTCATCTATCGATAAGTTGCCATTCGGCAGGATCTCGTCATTATGTTCTTGATCGTTTTGTAGTTGCGCTTGCCACATATCATGGTACACGCCACCGTATGAAATTAATTCTTCGTGTCTACCCCTTTCAACAATTTCACCATCTTTGATTACAAATATTTCATCGGCGTGAATGATAGTCGACAATCTATGCGCGACTATGATAGTTGTCCGATTAGCACAGACGCGATTCAAGGCTGATTGAATCGTACGCTCGGTCTGTGTGTCGAGGGCACTGGTAGCTTCGTCTAGAAGAACTATTTTAGGTGCTTTCAGAATAGTACGAGCGATTGCCACTCGTTGTTTTTCTCCACCACTTAGCCGTAAACCTCGTTCACCAACCTTCAAATTTAGAAAATTCAATAGTATCAAAGTCCCATAATCCGACATGAATATAAAAATAAAAAATAATCATTATGCAAACCATTGTTTCGTAAAATTCTGGGAAAGTCATAATCCGCTCGTGAATATCTGCATTTTTAGCTGCCGCAATTACATCAGCTTCGGGCGCATCGACTTTTCCATATTGAATGTTGTATTTTATAGTATTATTGAATAACACGGTGTCCTGTGGCACAACACCTGTAAATTGACACATTCTTTTAAGCCACTGATACGAGTTGAGATACCGAGTAATAACAGCTAATGCAAAATTTATTTACCAATAGCTTTTCTCAATGTATCTTGTGTAACAGTCTTAAGATTTTGCCCATCAATCATAATAGCCCCTTGTTCTACATCATAAAATCTGAACAATAGTCGCATGATGGTAGATTTCCCTGCTCCTGATGGTCCCACAAGTGCTATTGTCTTGCCCGCCGGAGCCACGAAACTGATATTTCGTAGAACCATTCGTTCGGGAGTGTAACTAAATGATACGTTTGAAAATTCTACCCCACCTCGCTTGATAATTAAAGGTCCAGCACCGGGAGCATCAATTACCTCTTGTTCTTCTCTCAGAAGCTCAAACATATTCTCCATATCCACGAAGTTTTTCTGAATTGCTCTGAGATAACGGAATTTAATTAGGAATGCAAGGTCTGAATGGAGATGTATATCAATACCTAATACCTTCCATGTCTTTATTTCAGATAATTTCAGAACTTACCGGTAATATGTACCAAACCAATTGAGAGGGACGTACAATTGTATGATGTAACTCGCGAAAAGTACGTAATCACCAATAGTTAATCCCTGTCCATCAACAACCTGCGAAAAAAAAAGATATTGGATTAAAACAACTGTAATTTGGACGTTGAAAATTGATCAATGAACTAATTTCTTCTCATTTATAAAAAAATGTATATTACCATGTGTAGACACAGGAGAGATCCAGCAAGTAATCCACCACATACAATTACATTTTGAATTGTATTTAAGATATTTAAAGTAATCATAGACTTCCACTCTTCTACTTGATATTTCAATATAGCTTCTTTATAACTCTGAACCTCATAAGCTTCCGCACCGTAATATTTGACAGTTTCAAAGTTCAGTAGACTGTCAACACTACGAGCCTTCTGTGCATTGTCAGCTAGATTCATACGACGCTGAAACTTTGTACGCCATTCCGTTACTCCGATTGTTGCAGCTAAAATAGATGATATGGCAACACTCAATATCCTATTGAAAACTACCACGTAAAAACCTTTGAAATAAAATCAACTCACCGATGTATAACACCATTGTTGTGAAAACAATTAAACCAAACCATTTGTTGAATGAACTAACGAAAAACACAACAGCTACAATAATATCGATAATGGTTGGAGCTATCGAGAACAGGATGTAATTCAATAAGTTGTTAATCGAGTCCGTTCCACGATCCATGATCCGCAAAACCTCTCCAGTTTTCCGGCCTAAATGCCAGCGTAGACTTAAACCATGTAGATGTCTGAAAAAGAAACAACAATGTAAAGAATTCAAGTAACATGCACAACTAACTGTGCAGTGGAATTAATAAATTACCTGAACAGTTCAACCTCCACTTCACGAGTCGTAAATTGTTGAATTCTTATCCATAAAAAGGACCTGAGATTATTTAGGAGACCCATGCCACCAGTTCCACCTCCTTGTAAGAACTTGAATCCAACATAAATGAGCACCAAGTCCCATCTGAAAAGAACCAGATGATGTAAATGACACGTTAATAATAAATGTAAATAAATAAATGTGATTGATAGCTTCAATTGCCACACACCTGAATTGAATTGGAACATCTGTCACACTATCCACAATTTTTTTGTTGTATATTGGTACATACAAGTTTATTACTCGTCCAAGGGCAAGTAACAGAAAACAGAACAAGACTCTAAATTGTAACAGAAAATCTTTTTTTGGCCAAAGAAATGGTGATAAAGTTTTTATCTTGTGCCAGGCATTTCTCCACGTCGATGAGTTTTCATCAAGGCGCTGCAAGCACATATCAACTTTATAACTCTGCTTCTAATAACAAATAACAAAATCATACAGATATAAATTACTTACATTTTGGCGGAATCTTAGTCGTTGACTGGTATCATCATTAATGGACCGATATTCACCTACTGAGTTACCACTAATCCCTGGGGCCTTGAGTCCCAGAGCAAAAATTAGCAAACTAGTCGTATATCGTAGAACGAACAGAGACATTTCTACTTGATCGCTTAAACTAAAAAAAAACAAATTTACCAATATCATATTTCACTTTGTAATGTTAGAATCTGGAGCATATTATTTTCCACTTACGAATTCAAATGGAACCACCATTCCAGTCTACCAATGTTTATAATAACCAAGTTTTCTGCTATGAAATTCAGTGTCCAAAATCCAAGTAATACCAATCCATGACCTTTAGTTGGAACACTTGGCAATAATTTGTACCGTTCGACTCTCAATATGTGAACTGAATAAGGATACGTTATTGTTTTCAATATTGTTGACAGAATCTGGAATTCAATAAGTATGTTACAGTGGTTGTGCAATGTGATCGGTTATTGATAACAGAATCATGACATACCATGTAACCATAGATGGTCTTATCATACAGGACTGTGGCTTGCAAAATCAATCTCACAAGACTAAGAACTGGCATGAAATACAACAGGATCTTTTGAATATTATATAATCTACTTTTTGGCAGTAAATTTCCATCCATTTCTGTCGAATATTTTCTGTACATCCATAATTGAATAGTACCAAACAATAGAAGACAAAACGATATAAGAGAAGTGTTGACAGTTTCCATAAAACACTTGGACATGCCATGATTGACCCAAATTTCAAAAAAACTGATATTTGGTGGGCAAAATGTCATCGTAACATTCATCATTGTGAAATGATGAGTCAGCCAATTCAATACTCAAAGTCTTCAATTCAGTCGATGTCTATCAATGCACTCTAGTATTGTTATTCTATAATTTATCTTAGAGTGAAGTTTCTTGTATTATCATAGGTATGCAGCTGCCACAAACTCAATTGGATCTAGAGTAATGATCCAAGTTGCTTGGGTGCCATCTGAAATAATATAAAATAAAAAATTACAAATCAGAATCTATGAGTACATTATCCTAATTATCTTTGTAATTGTTACATCGATATGTGCCCAAGATAAAATAAATGGTAATGATAAACATCATCAAAACTCATTTGCAACATTTTTTATTCAACCCCTAATTGCACATTTTAGATAATCTTAGATAACAATGATAATGAACATTTTCAATTGATATCTGCAGGTGGCAAAAGTGTTATATTGGTCTAAGAACTGATTCAATTTTCACTAGACATCTATGATATGGAGGGCTTGGGAGAAACATTAACAGTATAGTAGGTATGTATTATTTAGTATCATTTATTACAGGATTCCACAGGTTTACTTAGCATAGTTAATAAGGGTGATTGGAAAAAAAACCAGGAACAAATCATCGTAAATAAAAACAATCTAGTCAAGTTTTATGAGATAGAAAGAATTTATTTCAAACATTTATCAACTTGTTTTGAATTATAATTCATGCGAAATAAGTTATGCTAATGGACTTTAAAAAGATCAGTGATCCCTCGATAAACTCAGATATGACTGATTGTGAATAGAGTGATAAACGCCATCCACGTTTTATTTCAGAAATAATCCTTAAAACGATGACATGGTACTTTTAGAATTACGTCTGATGAATAAATTATTCATGACATGTATCGATATGATTAGAAGGTTGACCACCATTGAAACTTAGCAATATCATTTGGATATTGAATATCCAAATTGATGGATCTCGCTAACGAGACCAAAACACCGGCAATAAATTTACAATATTTACTTATGGTCATTGTGTAATAGCCCTCAGGTAAGGTTGGGACAAAAATTTGCTATCAACGAATTCAGAGGGCTATCCGCATCAGTTACCTACCTTATACACCTATGACCCCCCGCGAACCAGCCAACCAAAATTAAACTTTGGTCATTTAACATTAAAAATTAGTTGGCAATTTTACTTTATTTACCCTCCAACACACTGTTAGGACACCACCGCTATAAGCTTTTTTTCGCACCACCGTGTTGGGACAGTCTACAGCGCAGGTTGGCGCAAACTATTTGCTTAGCGCAAAGTTAAGACCTATTGCGACCGCTCGCGACCGTGATCGTGCTGCAGCCGCAACTGTACGAGAATCCTATTGCATGGTAATTACACGGCATTAGCAGTGCTACGGTGGTCTCTACTGCATTTTTCCTGACAAGGATTATTAGCAGATAGCGGTCGGTTGGATCGGATGCTGTAGGTGTTGTATCTCCTGAAAACGACCGAGCAAGCAAGCTTTCAAGTAGGGGTTGTAAAAACTGCCCTGCGATGGCGTTAGATGTTTAAAAAAGACCTCAAAATAGACTAAAAGCACTTGAACAAATGACGAGTGGCGATTGCACCGTGGAAGCAGAAAGAGATTGCATACTGCGTTGCTTACGTGGCAGGGAATTTAACCAATGATAGTCTGACAATTTTCGATGGGCGTGGTTTTGAGACGAAATCTTTGGTAGCCGCCATAACAGTTTCACAAGGGTTCGTGTGTGCGCGGAGTTCTCGTCAAGTAGAACGACCTGAACTGTAATAAGTAAGCCAATTTTAGTGAAATATAAACCGATAAACCGTCGCACAACACCTATTCTGTGCAGTGCCAAAATTTCGATATTTCATATTATTGGAATTCAAGGATAACAACTATATATTTCTGAAGTATGTACCGGTTTTTATCAGATTCTGCTTGATCACAGACGTGTGGTGGAATGTTCACGTTGCAGTCGGCATAGGTACTAATGTGATGACGTGCCGCTTGACCGCTACCACCCGCTTCTTTTGCTTCTACTTCTGTCATCCATATGTCATTTTTCTTTCTCATCTCTGTTAATACGTTGAGTGAATTGACATATCACCGCTCGTGGGTTCCCATAACAATAATCGCTTTTAATATCCACATTTAGACCCCTCCATTGTCTGGTTTATTTTCAATTGTCGAACCCCGAGTCTTGCTACCGTTAGTTCATCGACCACAGATCTGAGTACGTATGAAAATCCCAAGCATTCAATATTCGGACGTTTATTTAACGACTTATCAAACTCCAGTATAGTTACTAATGTTTTGTATTCTCCATACCCGAAATGCCCTTATGATCAAAATTTTCACGCTCCTTAGGCGAAGTATACCTATACTGAACGAAAAAAAGATTGTAAATAAGATAGGTATAAGAATGATCCAACCTACAAACCCCCCATAAGCTATGTTTATTTCATCTCACTACAAGCATATCCCCAATTGTCGTCTAAAAATTCTCCCCAAAAGCGTATTTTTCATGTGTAGCATTCATATGTTCTTCAGTAGATTTCGTCATATTCATATACATTGTACCCGCATGTGTGGCTTCTTCACTGACAAATATAATACCTGATTTTGTGCACTGTAGCTCCTAAAGAATATGCGTACATGTATTTTTGAGGATTAATCTCACAGGTCTTTTTCCATAACGGTGGAGCAGCCTAATACTTTTGACTCATATGATTCATATTTCTTGCTGCAACACCTACATAAAATAAAATGAATGAAAAAAGGAGAATATATGTATTTTTTTATCTTCTTAATTGCAAAGTAACACATAAACTGCTGTACAGATATTTCTATTCTTGATGGTATAATATTTAATATTACGATATTTAAATCTACTCATTAGCATACCAACCAGATAACTTGTTTGGCCAGGATGACCGTCTACGAATTTTACTTCTCAGATATCTACTGTTTGCCTTTTATTTATGAATCACGATTACGTCAATGCTGTGTCTGACTTTCCGGCTTGCAGTATTAATTATTTTTTTTCCCGAATTGTGCTAAACTTGACTCTTACAAAAACTGTCTTTTATGACTTTATCTGCACCTAGTTAGTTATGGTGTGTAGGAGTTGGGGTTGTAATTCGATGCAAATTCAGTAAGAATTTTTTGTCTGTGCAGAAAAGTACGACAATAAAAATGGATGACCGCACAGGACTAATTTGTGTTGGGTTAGTCGTAGTGTCGGCAGCAGTTATTCTTCTTGTGTCAATGTTTGGTATCACAGAAAAAACTTACGAAGAAGCAATTGCTGAACAACGCAAGTTACCCGATGATCTATTACTAGGTAAGTTTGGTCAGCCAAGACTTCATTTAGTGTTTTAGGTAGACTATAGTTTTAATCGGTAGCTATAAATATGACATGACCATCTCTGGAATGACAAATACACAGACTTCCATGACCAAATTCAAAGTATAGTTCCAAGGAAGGAATAAGTCAGTTTTGATCCTTGGCCTACTAATACTGAAAACTACAATTTCTCATCGAAATTTAGAAAATTACGATATTTATTTTCTGGTCATAGGGAAAAGAGAGAAAGTGAAAGAAAAGAAACACAAAAATAAGGCTGGAAAAAAAGTCAAAGAGAAGAAGGAAGAAAAGGAAGAAAAAGATGATGAGAAAAATGAGCACGTACAATTTGAAGAGAATCCTCAAATATTTAACAGTGAAATGATTGTACAGGTAAAAGTTGTTGCTTTCATTTTGTCCTCATTTTATTTTGTAGGCTTTTTTTTAATTGTCCCACATTTTACAGAGTATCCAAATTAATCTGCAATGTAATCTCTAGAGCTTTAGATATTATACCTACTTGATAATATTACCCTGACTTCTTGATAGGGACTTTTCTGTTATCTCTATTATCTATCTTGTGAAATTTCTATGATCAGGTTTCGATTACGAGAATCCTTCTTTTTATAGCACCTAGGGCTCCCAAATAACTGCAGATCCTGTTATTAGCAACCACAAAGTATCTGTAGCATACATGTCATATAATTTTGCTGGACTAACAAACATACAGAATTTTATTTACTACCTCGTTTGCTAACCCATTCACTTTCTGCCCAGTTCAAAACTGTACTGTCATTTATTTTTGAGAAAAAATGATTCATAGATGCCGTAGTAACGTAAAAATGTCTTCTTTTTTGCTAGTTGAGGAGAAAATTTATAGAACAAGTTTATCAATGCTTAGTATTCTTACTTAAAGCACAGCTGTTTTAATGATGATCTATAATAAATTCTTGTGAATCCAATATCTTGTGTAGATAATTAATAATTATGCCTTGGTGAGTTCAAGCTTTAAATGATAGATCATCTTTGTTTAAATTCTGAAGCTGTATTCCAGTCTTAAATCTATTCAAATTACAATAGTAAATTTTTACAATTGTGCACTTCGTCATTGTAGGTATAAACTTTTGTCAAGAAGTCAGAATAGAGCGGAATCCATATCCAAAAGTGTATCGGTAAATGATCGCATCTATCCAATGTACACAGATATTTGGATTTGCAAAATATATTTTCCACCTAGAAAAACTTAAGTACTCTGCATTTCAAGGGATGAAAGCCGTTCAGTATTATAATTCATAACTAAACCTCGAATGACTTATAATCTACTTATTCAGGAGGAAAAGAATGTGAAAAACAACAAGAAAAAAGGGAAAATTGAAAGAATTAAACCAATTCTTATTAACAAAGATGAGCACGTAGTATTGGCACCAGAACTGAGCCCGTCCCAGCCACAACCTGAGGAAATCAATCATTTTAATTTGACTCAACCCAAAGATGATCTTGAACTCATTCGAAGTCACAGCGTGAGTATCTGCTCTAAACTGGTATCTTATATTTACAATACTTTCTTAGCTCTTGTTTTATCGTATCAATATCATAATTATTTGATAATAATATGATAGACACCCCATTTCTGCCTAATTTCATCTCAACTAATGTGTTGATATTATTCATCGATTCACCTTGTGTTAATGTGTGCATTGAGAAGTATTAAGTTAATATTGGCTCTCTACGCAAAAAGGTTTTCATTAAAGTAATGGCAGACACACTGTATTCATTCATAGTTTGCACAGCTTGAGAATTTCTGTAGCAGTAACTTGGATATTTGATCCTGGACATCAACATATTTTTTGTGACAGCAATGCTAATATTAGAGAAGTTTATCACTTCCCTGAATTTTAGTACCTCCCTAACGCACGATATCAAGGAAGCTGATGATAACAAATAGTGCTGAGTGTTGTTTTGACAACAAGATGCTGGCGATGCTGATGCCAGTTATTTATCTCATGTTTAAAAGACAGAGAGCAGCAGCAACAATTTTTTGTGTGCAATGAACTCAATACAGATGGATAGAGGGAATGAAGTTGAATATTTTTTACAGAGAGAAAACTTACAGCATGCTACTCAATCGGAACCTATTGTGAGCAAATCTCCGAGAGATACTCCTACCAAATCTAAGAAGAATTTTAAAGAACAAGGCAAGAAAAGTGCGGAAATCAAAGAGGAGAAGAGGGAGGTTGTTTCTGTTGCAAGTGCTCCACTACAACACGCAGTTCAAGAAACTTCAAAAGAAGTTAAGGAACAGCAAAAAGAAACACCTGTGAAAGAAGTTAAGGAAATTTCAAAAGAAACTGCGATTCCTGTTCAGTCCTCAACCAAAGAATCTAAGAGTAAAAAAAAAAGGAATGATATTTTAGCACAAATCGGTAACTCATTATTCTAAATATCATCTGCAAAACCCATTTTCATTGTTACAGAAATAAACTATGACCTGAATAAAGTATTCAATAGCTAAAGAGTCGACTATTTTTCAGGTGGCGATAAAGATGGCATTAACATATCTTTGCTAATGCCCCTTGTTCAAAAAGCGGAACTCAGCCGGTCTGAGATTCAAATTTTGATTGATCAGCTACTAAATAAGCAGTTGGACAACCCTTTGGAGCATTCTGAATGGACAGAAGGACGCGCGGATCCTGTGATTAAACTCAAAAAGCAACTGGCAGAGAAAGAAAAAGCTTTGGCTGATGAGCAAGAAGCAAGTGTTGCAGTTCAAAATAAACTCAAAGAATTACGTATGGAGCTGAACGCGGAGAAGTCTAGGTTGTCTGCAAATGTAAGACAGCTCGAAGAAGCATTGAGCACCAAAATAACTGAGACTCAGACTTTGCATACTCGTGTCCAGCATATATTGGAGAGCCATGCAGCTGAAAAACAGGGATTTTCTAGACAGATCGAACAGCTACAAAGTAAAGTGAACGAGAATATGACTATAATTCATAAAATGCAAGAGGATCAAGGACAAACCCAAGGGCATATGCAGCAAGAACTTATTGCACAGCGGAAGCAGTTAGAAGTTCAGTTTTCACAGATGAGAGATAATGAAAATGCCCTAAAAGCGCAATTGGCCCAAAAGCACGCTGAGTCACAGGAACTCCAAAATCTAAATATGACCGTCACTCAAGAACTACAAATGCTGCAATCTACTTGTGAGAATAGTGCTACCGAAATAGAAGTCCTCAGGCAACAATTAGCCATAATGCAAGACCAGTTCATGCAATCTGAGGGACAGCTGCAACACTATAAGGAAACTGGAGAGAGACTGCAAGACATGGCCAGACAGCTTGAGGTTTGTTTTCATTATGTGGTTAACATCCTTTGAACAGTTGCTGATTTTTTTGTGGATGTAAACAATTGCTTCATAATTTCGTCATAGTTCAAACTAAATTTTCCCTTTTACAGGAATCTCACCGTACTCTCAGTGATTTAGAACATCGACTGCAAATTGCTCATCGCCACGAACAGGAATTACAAAAACAATTGAGCTCTATGAAATCAGAATTAAGTACAGCCAAAAACGACGCTAGCGAGTCCGCCAATCTTAAGGTTGAACTCAATAAGGTACAAAGTGAATTAAATAAATTAAAATCTCAACTTTCTGTCTCTCAAAAAGAAGCAAAGACAGAGGCGGTTGAAATAACTTCGCTTCAAACTGAGTTGGTTACTACGCGGGATGATCTCTTGAAGTGTCAATCAAATTTAATCAGTACTCAAACTGAACTAAAAAAGTCTCAGTCAAATACTGCCAGGATTCAAGGAGATTTGGATATGGCTCAGAGATTCATCAGACAGTCAGAATCTGAGCTCCGAGAAGCTCAGAACGAAGTTAAGACTGTGAAAACAGAGTTCTCTAAGGTCCAGAATGAATTGAGTAAGATTCAGTCAGAATTATCTAAGGCTCAAGAAGAACTAAAAAATGCTCATAACACCGAGTCTAAGCTCAAGATGCTAACAGCCGACTTTGAGAAACTTCAACAGAGTGAGCAGAATTCTTCGGCCTCGCAGATTGAAATTACAAGGCTCCAAGAAGAAAACGACAGGCTCTCTTCACAGTCCGTAGTCATTGCCGAATTGCAAAAAGAAATCGGAAAACTGCGCGACGAAAATGAATCTCTAGCTTCTCAATTGGCCGCCACCACAGAACGCCCGGCTGTCGAGGGTCGTGAAAATGGTCTCGAAACAAAAGCTTTGAAGAACAATGTTCAGCTAATTGAACACAATAACCTGTAAGTTGACTATTTATTTATTTTTATTCATCAACATTGTGTTTGGGTATACTAATTACGTATACCTCACTCTCATCAATACTGTTTGGTACAGAGTGGCACAAAAAGAAAGTCTACTGGATGAGTTGAGAACAGAAGTAACGCAGAAGAATACGGAATTAAGCAAACTTACCACTCAACTCGAAGCTCTGCAAGACGATATTCACAACGAACGTGGACAAGTTGCGCATCTTCGTGATGAATTAGAACTTCAAAAGACCAAGAATAACGTGAGTAGTTGAACTCCATTCAAAAAACTTACAAATTTTGTGCAAGATCACCTAATAAATGTCCAATAAATTTTAAAACATGTAGAAACTATCATCAATTGCTCCCGATTAAAGCCAAATTCAATTTCTATTTTTCGCAACATCTGCAGATGCATAATGATACGCTAATAATGAAAATTCGCTTCCTCGATGATGACATTTTTTGTATTTGATTTTAAGTATAATGTACTGATTGTTGATTTTTTGGATGGCTTTTTTCCGTGACGTTCACTACAGGAATTACGAACTAAAAACTGGAAAGTGATGGAGGCGCTATCAGCCGCCGAGTCTCGCGTGAATTCTATTCCTGGAATAGCAATTGATGTAAGTTTTTCTGCAAGTCTTAAGTTCTTTCGTCAATTTCGCCACAGGGTCTGGACGCCTGAACATTACCACCGATCACACCTACATCTTCAATTTCTACAGGAGTTCCTCATGTTGCAAACAATCCATTTCACATTTTATATCATCTCATTATCGTAATTCTGCAATTTTGATTCTTTTTCCAGGAGCTTTCTGAAAAAGTAAAAATAGCCGAACAGAAGTCTACAGAAGCCTTATTACAAAGGATATTTCCTGACATTACTGTCTCTGAAACGTCTCACGAGAAATGGCTCAACACCTTTGAACAAAAAGTCTCTGCATTTCTCACTAACATCAAGCGTAATAAAGACAGTTCTAATCCTGATCTCGACTTAGAGAAGCAAAATCGGAGTCTACAGGAGATGGTAGCTCATTATAAGCAAATAATCAACGACACAGTAAGTTCATTCTGTAAAATTTGTAATTATCACAATATATCAAATTTTTCAAATTTTCGTCTCTTGTACTACAGGAAGGAATGCTCAAAAAACTCCAAAATCACACAGAATCGGAAGAAGCGAGGTGGCACTCCCAACTTCAACAAAAAGAAGAAGATCTAGCCAACCTCAAAATCGAACTCAATAGTCTTCGAACTAACTCAGGTGTCAGTGAAAAGGTAAAACAGTGTTAATGACTTCTTCAATTTGAATGTTAACGTTTTATATCTCCTTGCATAGCTTAAAGAAAAGTTATCTGAGCTGGAGACTAGACTAGCGGAAGCTGAGACTTTCAAGCACCAAGCTCAAACCGAATTAGCTAACCTTCAAGTTAAACGTGAACAATCTGCAGTAAAAAGAGGCACAAATCAAGGTTTCAATGCTTTGGAGCAATTGTCAGAGGTTAGTGAAAACCTATAGTTCATAGTAATAAATTTGAATATCCGTTGTGCGGAAGGCGTCAACATTTTTTTACTATCTAGGAAAAGACGAGATTACAAGAAGCACTGCAACGAGAAACAAGTAATAAAGCTACAGTAGATGCAGAACTAACGAAACTGCGCTCTTTGCTAGAAATTTCTGAGTCCAGCTTGGCAGAGGAAAAGAATCTCGTCTCACAACTGCACCAGGAACTCTGTCAACTCAAGGTATAACTTCAGATTTGAATACCACAAAAAATTGAAGGGATCCAATTACGATCACTAAATATAAGTTCCGTTCTTTCGAATATAGATCTTCAGTTATAGTAATGATATCCGATAGGTGCTCTCTTGTAACAAGATACGTCTATGTAACTAAATCATGTCTCAAGTTTTTGTCAAACATTTTCCAGAACGAGGTTTACGGAGGTTGCAGCAGCTCAGACCAATCAACTATGAATGGACCCCCGGTGTCAAATTCGTCTAAGACCGAGGTTAGTTGTCAGTTACAATTAAAATTATTATTTACATAATTGAGTACATGTACAAGTGTCTTTTGCCATCCAGTGAACCGAAAGAGCCCACTGTAGGCATGTACATTGTACATCATTTACTTCCATACAGAGTTAGACCTGATTTTTTTTTTTATGGTATAAATTTGTACGCCAATCCATTGATATAGTGCTTCAAAACCAAATCGCAGTTTAAGAATGAATCATTTATCATCAACTAACCATTATAGTAGGTGGTGCTAAGTTCAAACTGAGAGATTCTACTAATTAATTCGCGTGAGGAAATTGACAAATTCTCAAACAATTCATTTTTTATAAAAGATTTAAAAATGAACTGCTACGAATAGGTCGTGATCTAATTGATTGTCCAATTGAAAGTTGATCCATCCGTTTTGATTCTTCAAAATCCTTAACTATTTCTCCCAATTGAATGCAGTCTACAGCGGTGGCGCAATCTTTATTGGCTGCACTTGAAAAAACGCTGAAGAATACAGAGCTTGCAAAATGTCCCGTAACTGAGTCTACAAATTTGGTTCAGTGTCGACAAGAACCTGACACCAGCTTTCTTATATCAAAAACTTCCCCACAAACGTGTGACATGATAGACCACAACACACAGGCTAGCTGGAATCCCTTGATTGGCCAGCAACACAAAAAGCACAAGAAAAAAAGGAAGGTAAAACCCATAAAACTTGCAATTATGGGAGAATTTCTACCGACTCGTTTTACATATTGGTGCACACACATTGGCAGTTGGCAGTTGAAAGTTTCCTTTATCGTATATTCGTATTTAATTCTAGCTGTGTGCGCCGTTTGGGCCGGAGTAATTTTTGTTTAGCATGAACAGAGTATTCAACATACGATACGTTCTTCTGACAAGACTGCACTTTCCTTCATCAAAATTCGAATTATCCAATTCTCCACAAAGTCACGCATACAATGATAGTAATTGATTTGTTGCATTTCTAAGCCTGACCTGATCCTCATCTCAATGAATTTGCTCTCTACATTAACCATACATTCAATTTATTGATTGGTACAAAATATCTATCTCACCGGCTTATACTGTGCCAAACGCTACCTAAAGAAAACTATAAAATCTTTCTAGTTACCCAATCCCATGTTTACCAAAAAAATTAGTATTTTGAGATGTTGAAAGTTTCTGTTTTTGTTAGTGATATATGATGAAGTAATTGAAGTTATCGTATATTTTCGTGGAATGAATTTACGGAAATAATATATCTGGGTCAAATCATATTTGGAAGTATGCATCCAGGTAGATTGTCAGCTAATTTTTATAGGTGGGAGAATTAGCGCTGGTGGAAGGTATCACGTCCAGTTCGCATGTCACTTTTATTTTTAAGTAGTAGTAGTGAAACAATGTAATAAACTTTTAGTTCATTTTTGTTATTTCGAATAGAAATGACTTAGTTGTTATCACTATTATAATTACTGAGAAACAGATACAACCAAGTGCCTCTAAATGTACCTGAACAACATTTGAAATATTTTATTTGCCATTGTGAAAGCTAAATATCGCTGACATAGTTATCAATGTCCCAATATATTATAGATCTGTTCTTCAAAAATTAAATTTTGCGAAGTCAGTCACAAACAGGATAATATAAAATGTGAATAACCGAAATTTTCGTATGCTAGGAAGCTATGTATTCGTCAGCAAAATTGTGCATCGTTAGTTACAACTTTCATTTATCTAATTTTTCCCTGCGATTATGAGTTCTGAATGCCAATGCTACCTGGGAGATTTTCTACATATCCGGTCTCCTCAGTGTTTGTCCTTACGGTCACAAATCTTTGAAGCTTGATTAAATTCCAATAACTTGTACGACCCCATAATTTATCATGTGGATACTAAATCGGAAGTTGCTATAGCAGCTGGTCATTTTTGGCCAAATGTTTCCATCGTTACTAGACTAATACATAATAACATTACCAGTAAAAAATTTGTTGTTTTGGTTGTTCTCACAGTCCACTATGAAACCCGTGGCAAAGCGGCGCCGATTTACAGGTATGGAAAATTAGAAAGTGACATTCTGAAATGTTGGTTGTTATTCGGCCTTCAGATGAGGGTTCAAAAAGGGTAGGCTCCCGTTTGCTGGCTTTACCGTCCGTTTGCTGTTTCACAGCTTACTTCATTTTCTAAAATTTTCAGTTTTCACAATCCCTTATCATTGTGTAATTTTTCCATACGCACCACTCCTCATAATAATGCAAATGATAATCATTACCCATATTTATGCAACCTCTTGTTTTCGTTTTCGTTTATCCAATCAGACAACTCAATTCATTCATTTGCAATGGCACAAAGCAAAATAATTTCCTGTTTCAAAATCACATTTTATCACAGGTTCGGATTGTTAATTGTTCTATTCGTACCCTTAGTGAATGTTCATTGCATCGTGCTTGTCCCGATCCATAATTTTTCATATTTATTGGTCACTGTACCATTCGTTTTCAATGTATTTTACATCTTAAGTAAAACACGAATTATTCTAGTCACAGAAAATTATTCTTAACATCTGCTTTCAGTGTAACGAATCATTCCACAGCAATATATCAATCGGTTGTAGTGTGGTAGAATATCTACGTGAACATTACTGCCTGTTCTTATCAAATAATCAAACATGCTCAAAAATAGACAACACATTGTGAAAGCAATCAATTTTCCTCAATTCGAACCCAAACAGGATAATTTTTAACCAGTATTATTAGTACACTGAAGAGCACGTTGTATCAGCAGTTGTAAATCAATGGTAATACTAAAGTGTATTGATATAAATAATATTAGTGGTTTTAATAAACTCCGTTTATGATATGATGAACAATAGATTCATCTAAGTACAGCACAAACACTGAGGTGAAGGATACCACACTTAAACTGCAAGATAGTTCACAGCATCTAAGATTAATTGTTATTCATGCAATTATTTATCTTTTTGCAGTTGTTTTAGCTACGGTTCTTTTCTAACTCCCTGAATTCTTTTTTCTTCATCTGCATTACAGATTTCCTTGAGTTTGAAAAGAATATACCCTCTTGAAATAATAATAGTTCTATTTATTCAATTTCAGAATAATGAAATTTCATCAGTATGTTCGGATATTGATAGCGATTTCAGGGAATGCTATAAAAATGTAAATTATAATTAACTAATTGGATCGGTCAATTAATAACTTATTCATATTCAATAAGTTGTCATCAAATTGCAAGCGATATTGGTGTAGTGTTTTGTATGTATCTGTTTCTCGCCTGTCAACCGCCCGGTTAATTTCTGCGTTAGGTCTCTCATTTTCATCTCAAAATTTCTATTCTACGCCATCAGCAGGATGGGGAATGGGTAGACCCGTTTCTTCGACTGTTCCGCACATTTTAATATCTTTTCAACAGCTTTTTTCAAATAAGAGACAGGTTTAGTTCTCAATCACTTGATGTTATATTCATGTTTGTAGTCACTTGTCTTTTCATGGGTCCATTAGATTTATAAGTAGAAACCTGATTTTCGTTCACTTATGGTCAGTATGTGGATGATTGCGTAATTCAATACTCAGTATCTGATATAAATTTGCACTTGAAAATTAACCAGTCAATGTTTTTATGTCGTCCTTCATTTTTTCAAGATTTTGAAATGATTTACAAACAGTAAATCTCAAATTGACGAACAATATAATAATATCCGCATATTAATACACTTATTAAAATTTTCAGGGTGGCTCAGGAAAAAAGTAATTGCGAAAAACAAGTTGCGTTAAAGAAGAATCAAGGATAAAAGGTGACGCGAAGATTTAAGAAGATGAACGAACACTGTGTGCTCACATGCCATTGATGCATGCAGTGAAGGTTTGGCGATCAAGCATACTAATATAACAATGTTTAAAATATTGCTGATAATCTTTATTTTAAGAAACATCATATTTTAATATGTAAAAGAAGTATACAAGTTAACAAGTAGATAGAACACAGATTATTGAAAACGGTACGTGTGATGATTACATAATTAGTTGTAGAACTATAATTTGGATAATGTCTCATGGTATTCTGCATTTTGGAATTAACCATCATATTAGCTTGTTTTCAAGACCAAGTGTAACAATTTTCATATATCATTTCAAGATACTTAATTTCACCTGGAGAGTGACCGCTCACAATCAGTTTTCTACAACATTCAGCGTCCAGATATGGCTAAACCATGCTAAATGTATTGTTGATTTGCAGCATATCACAAAATTTTTCAGGTTTTGAACTTACCCTCAAATAATGTTGCAAAGTCTAAATAGAACATTATTACGAATCCCATATTCAGTTTCATCAAACCCTTTAATCTCCAGCATTGGTTGGTCGATATCTAGTTAGCTGGATAAAATGGAAACAATGAATATTACTTACATGGAGCAATGCCATTCACTAGACTTTCAATGTGGGTATTTAGGCATTAGTACTTTATAATTTCATCATGAATAATGAATTGCAAATTAAATGTACAATATTTTCTGACACCCGTTAATAAATCTAGGCAAATTATAGTAAATAAATGAGGGAAAAATTAATTTTATTACTGGCATGAAGGTGACACAAAAGTGATCGCGATGAAAGTAAACGCAACTTCATTCAACCGAAAAGGAACCTGGAGCTTCAGATAATTACTTAATCATTTTTGTTCATATATTAACTCAATCAAATTATGCTTAAGTCACTGAGAGTATCCTTTGGCTGTCATGCTCCATGTGGGTCAAACTCTAGCAAGAATTGTACATTAATTAAACTGTCTGAGTTCTAGGTTTTGATGATTATTGTAAAATAGACACTATTAAGACAGATTAAATATATGGATTTGTATGCAACCATTCAGAATACTCTAGAAAATCATATTGTGCAATAAAAGAAAAAAAAATCCAAAGTATTTGTGGAAGAATCGCACCCTCAATTCCCGTAACACTTGGAAAGGATAGATGTCGCTTGAATGGGAGTAATTGCCAAAATTCTTTGTGTCTTATTTAAATAAGCCACTGAGTTTACCTGCATTTTCTTGCTGCGAAAAATTTCTATGTTAATATCAGACGCCACTTGATGAACTGTTCGTTACAAATCCATTAAAATATTCGGCAATCGGGACTGGTATATGGTGATGAAATTTGAGAGAAATTTGTTACTACACATGTATTCGGCTCTTTTATGAAATCGCGGAATTAGTGCGTTAAGTTATTCATTTACAGATCAACAACTTCACTTTCATACATCCTCTTTTGTTCTAATTGTCAGTGTTTCTGAAATAATAGTCTCAGAATTAGGGTAAACGATAATTTATTTAATACATATTCTTAAATATCTATAGAATATTTGATGACTTCAAAATAATAGCAGTATATTGGTGTCTTCTGTCACACAATGTAAACACATTATTTTCTACTTGCTAGCTTCTTTTGTACCAACAGCCCAAAAGTTCCTCACAGTCTTTCCCAAGCCTGGTCCATTATAAATCAAAAAAAGCAGACCTGCTAACGTTGTCGCGGACAACAGATACAAAGCAAGGTGAGCTACTTTTGGAAAAATGTTACCAACAACAATTGGACGTGCATAGTCGATCACTATGGCTTCCAAACCCCTGCAAATTCAAATTGATATAAAACGTATTGGTGAAATTATATACAAACGATTTTCTTTGATAATTGATCACCAGTAATTTACCAGTGGCTGTGCATCACCATCAAAAGAGCCAGGGTGCTGTCGACCACTGGATTCTGTAGTATGACACAAGCAGGAAGCAGCCCAATCAGGACAGCTGAAGTCACTCGTTCTACTTGCCATAGACGCACATGATCACCAGTTACAGGAGTCCTGAGCAATGGACTTGTTGTAATGGATCGCAGTAGGTTTGGCTGTATAGATAATGATTCTTGTGTAACGTTATTTTATCCCGCCATCACACTACAGCATTCAGTTCAAATAAATACTCACTTGTAATAAAGGTTTCACTATTAATTTAGATGAGAAGCTTGGTGCTATGGTATGTTTCTGAGCAAGGAGGCTAGAAAAGTGAGGATTTATTCCTTGAACTGCAACTGCACTTCTAACCAGAGGATGGTGCACATGGTTACCAAGTTTCCCTGTAATGCAGAAGATTCAAATGACATATGTAGCAATGTTCATGATAAACAATGTGCGGGTAAGGTTAGGTGAATTCTATATGCATATTAAAGCAAGATTTATAGAAATAGAATTTGTTAATTAATTGACAGGCAATATTGTATAAAAATCATTAGAAAAAATTTTGGAAATGGAAAATCAAGTAGCACTACATTATGTAACTTGGATGACTCGTAACCTAGAATTTATGAGATTTTTCCAAAATTTCAATTACCAGTGAGTAGGCTGAGCTGTCGTGAGAGATGACATCTGGCCATCGTATCAGACGCTTTGCACAATATCAACAAAATTGAGATGTAGCTTCAATAATCTAGCGTTACGAAAAAACCAGATAAGGGCGAACCAGGGCAGACTCCTCACAGAATATATTCCTCACATGTGTGACAGGGAGTAAACGGGTAACAGTGGTAATCAAACCTAGCTAAAATCCCTAGATTTTTTTTCACCAAATATGTTACACAAATAAAAAGTTTGTGCTACAAGATTCAAGTATTCCGCGGTAGAAATTTTTATGAAACAAAAATACGGTATCGATCGCCGATTGTTTTCATGAAGTTCTACCAGTTGCATGGAATTGCATCCTCTGAGCGGTACGAATCTGTGCCAGGTGACAATTTTTTACTTGATATTGTTCGAATATCGGCAAATAACTTTTGGAACAACTTTTCAAATAGCTATCATCGAATTTGCTCCTTAAAAGCTGACACTATTGATACTGAGGGGTAGCAATGATACCTCTCACGTAAAGACAATGCGCCAAAATGTCTCAAACTTCATGAAAAAGTTAAGACTAGATTTATTTATACATAGTTATCAAATAATTTGCATTTCTCGATACTCCAAATTACAATAGATTAAACTTTCAGTTCCGATCAGAAACGTTCAGTATCTGCTTATTGTTATCACAATAGAAAAGTTCGGTAAGTCTATAGAATTATTACCTTGATTGTGGGGAGCACATTTTTTCATATTAAATTTCTGAGTTAAATTAGTGTATGAAAGATTCGAGGGTATCCACCTGAAAATTAATATCGCCCAATGTAAAATGACTCTATTTTTCTCAGGTTCAACCTTTTTCTTTTCCTTTTGCTAGTTACGATTAGTTTGAGTCTCAAAGTTGGTTTGTGATAACAGCTCGAAATCAGAACTTCGGAATTTGTGTTACTACGTACTCATATCAAACTTTTGAATGTAGGTCTTCCGTACAATGTGACGGTTTAATTGGCCGGAAATCTCCGGTCAGAAAGTAGGTACTCCGCTCACATGGATATCTCAACTAATCTCAGTTGCTGCATATTACCGTTCTTAATTGAGTGAGCAGGAATTTCCTTCGAGAAGTTTTCGCCATAGAAATCATCACCTACAATTATTTCGCTAACAACGAAAAAAAAAATGACCAATTTCATTAATTAATCAGTCTTTCTGTTCTCAATTCAATGTTCCAAATGTTTCAGGTCTTTGTCAGACGATTAGACATTTCTTCCACGTACAAATGAGAAGGAATATCCACAATGCACCTGACAAATTTTCGAAGTACAGTTAACTTACGAAAGAAGGTTCAGGCATGGTCTCCTAGTTCATTTCGCTCCGGCTACAGTGTTTCTGCTCCAAGTGCCCCAGGCATTAACTCGACTGTTTTGAGCTAAGCTCTTGTATGCCATGCTATCCTATTGGATTACTAATCAAATCGAACTTGGCGTCTATCGGCTCGTCATTGATTTGATTGATTCCCTATTGGCTAAAGTTATTGGCCATTTATAGGTAAAGAAAATGTCTCATCTCATTCCTCTAACTTGAGAATATAAGTAACGAATTCCCCCCGCCTTTTCCCAAATACGCGTGACTTTTCGATTAGAATTTATCATTCCTGATTGAGATCATGATAAAATTCTTAATCCATCACTCGATTTTCATTGATTTAATTCTTATCTTTCAATTCCATAAGGTTGTTCAATGCAATCCGAGAGTACTTGATAACAGGTTTGTAACACGTTGAACGAAATTTCACAATGAAACACTGGCGTTTGTTTAATACGCCAGCTGAAAGGTTTCAAAAAACCTCAAGATGCAATGCTTAATCAATCACTACTTGAAGGACTCTGATTTCTAGGTGAATTTAGTTTTGATACAAATGAGTGCTAAGCCAGAGCTATATGTATTACATATACCTATACGTATAAGAATACACTTGGTGAAGGAAAATCTTCGCGTATAAGCAACTGAAAACAGGTTTATCTCTTTTATTCCGCAGGGATATCTGCGGGGCTGCATATATGACCCCATACGTGTGGACGACCTCGGAGGAAAAGGCGTGGTCCAGGGTGGCATCTCCCTCGCGAACCCACTACCAGGGTAGCAGAATGCAACTCCAGAATGTCTCTTGCTCGGCTTTCTCATCGTGATTCTTCCCCAAGTTTTCGCCATCCTGTGGGTGCAGAATGGTAAGTTTCATCCTTAATGACATCACCTATATACATGCAGTACGTAAGTGTATTCGGGTGAACTACGACCGATGTCAACATCCTACACTTTACACGAAGACGTCGCTAAATCAATATTATGCTCATGCTCCGGGCACTGTGAGAACCTACCAACAACAACTGCAGCAGGGGCGCATCCAATACCAGGAGTTGAGAGTAAACACAATCGATCTACCCGCTTTCACAGGGTTGGAGTTTCAATGAGTATGTATAACGGTTATAATATATTATTATCTTTTCCTTTGGATTTTTGTTTAAGATTCGGACTTTAGTTTGTTTGCTTTTTTGAGCATTTCAAATGTCTCTGAAATATTGCAGGCATTCAGAATTGTTGTTTCGATATTCCCTCGGATATTCCTTATATCAGTTAGTCATTGCTATTATACATACCGGAATATATTATATGTCTTTAGGGTATATAGTACTTGATAAATCATATATATGTCTACTACATATGAAACACATATGTACCACATATCTTCATAACATGTACGGACTACCGAGCGAGCTTCAACATCCACGTGTACTCCTGGTGAACGTGAACCACAGCGCCTCGATCCGACGTAACCCCTTCGTCCCTTAGAAATGTTGGAATCCTGCAATTGTAATTGCAACTGCTACTCTGCCCCTTGTTCCCTAGGTTTCCGGAGTTAAATCTCAAAATTAAACCCTTGAAGCTGATTCAGCAAAAGATCATCTTCCAAAAGAATTGGCAGCGGTGGGATTCGAACCCACGCCTCCGAAGAGACTGGTGCCTTAAACCAGCGCCTTAGACCGCTCGGCCACGCTACCTTGTATCAGGGTGAACACCTAGAGCTGTAATCCAATGTCAAACATGGCCCATTCAAAAAACCATATTCGTTATCTTCATCAGACCAAGTCGAAAATGTAAGCATCAAATACAACGCTCGAATTCACGCGAATTTCTCATATCCTTCGATTCGCATTCGATACACAATATATCTAGGATATATGAAATCGTATACATATAGAGATCTATTCTGATCTGAATAGAAAATATTTTTTTACCTGATGCGCATGCGACCGACTGTTAATAGATTGATCAAAATAATCTATAAATAAAAAATCGAGATTATAACGGAGTCGTTAAGTATGTGATATACAATCAATCACTCCTGGTACATGCTAATGGAAATAGCGAACTCCACTTTACGAACGATAAACCTGAAGACTGTGACCGTAACAAAAAATTTTACAGAATTTCTCTGGCCAGGGTCCAACATTAAAGTGCATAAAAGTATTTTACCAACCGGTAAGTTCGTGCCATTTTTTTATGAATATCGTCGTTCACATTCAGTTCAGTGGTAGTACCATATAGTACTCATTTAATGTAACTATGATGGCTCGAGTGAGTCCATTCGATTTGCGTAATTTTTGGGTAATTTCATTTTTCTATTTCGTCTTCATAATCGTGATTCTGTCTAATCTCTCCACACACATATATATGTACACATATATATACATTCTATCCCGCGGTGTATCTCCAGTTACAAAATTTCGAACACAAGTAAAATAATTTCGTGCTCCATAGGTGATGTGCGCCCGTGAGCTCTGACTGTACGCGCATAAATGAGTAAGTGGTCCATATATAGAAGCGCCCCCAGATTCGACCAACACCACCGCACCCTTGTCACGGTTATATACGCTCGACCGGGGGACCGGCCCACACTTTTTGTGCCGCGTTACAACCGTTTGAACAGATTTCGTCCTCGATTATTACCTTATCTTGAGAAAACAAAAAAATAAAAGATAAAATCATGCCTGGACGTCCTCTTTGGCAGGTAAGCGGTGCATAAATGTATTCCCCGATTAATAATAATCACTCCAGCTGACCAATGCTAACATTTGCCATGGAGTGCATACGAATAAAAGTTGTTGAGGGTCAGGAATCATCATCAGGCTCGCGGCAAAATGATCAGCTGTGTTTGACACTTCTAGCTGTCGCATGAGACCGAAAGCAATGCGTACGGGTGTAGTTTAGGGCAGTGTGCAAAGTTGTACTACGTTCAGAGGCATCAAAATAAAACCGTGTGCAAAGTCTCATTCAAGAATGAGACTTGTCAGGTATAACGTTGTACAGTGGTTGGATTTGCGAATGCCGTATCAGCATTGATTTATTGTATGATATCGATGTGTCGATTGAATAATTTTGAAATCATTAGCGGCACCGAACTGACCCTGAAAAATATTTCTCCCATCTTAATTTTTTCATTTAGCGATGACTTTCCGTATTTCTTTTCTTCTTTGTGTTCCACCATCAACGACCCTGGTACAGTATCGCATGGTAAAGATATATTTCATGGTAATCCGGGTGAGGGACTACAGTTTTCTTTTGCTAAATATACCGTCGACCCAGAACTGTCAAGATATTTTCACAGTATGTGCTTACCTCAATGTTCTGTTTTTTTTTTTATGCATCAGATTGTGCAGCCAGCTGATAGATTTTTAATATAAAACAGCGATATATTTTTACCTAATCCGCGAGTATAAAATACATGTGAACGTAGTACAATACAGGGAAGACATATATCAGTTGACCGATTAGGTCATGTTCGAAGATTTTGAAAAAAATGGTTCCTGGTTCCAGAAAAACCATGCGCAGATTACGGTGTATATCTGAGATGTTTTGTTGTATAACTATGAAAATTTCCGTGACGTCAAGTTATTCTGACATTTTGCATACGTACATACGTACGTCAGATTGGGTGGTTCTATTTCCAGACTCGAGTCAGAAAAGCTCTAAATTATTTTCTCGAATTTTGTTTCCTCGAGTTTCTAATTCCAGATTAACGCTTTCGCACGTTAATATTAGTCACCTAGTCATTGTACTGGATCGTTAAATTTTTTATATTCACCACCATTGAATATATATAGGTATACCTATATACATTTATGATGAACGAAAAATAATAATTACTAAAATAAACCAACTCAATGTGAGATCTTGAAGTCCTAAAATATTTTTCTCCTCGTTCCAAGCACAAAATTACTCAAATCTCAAAATAACGCGAAGGTTTTCGCTTGCGTTGCAGTTACAAAGCAAGACGAATCTTACCGATTTAATAAAATTCCGAGGATTTCTCGTGTGAAGAAACGGCTCCAAGGTTCCTCTGTGAGTCGAACAATCTTAGGTCGAGGTGTTTTTAAATTTAATTAGACCTTCACTGCATATTTAAAACAGTTCGAAATTGAACGTTACTGTATTAAAAAAAAAAAAAATAACGCCACTCCTTTTTTCGTTTCGCGTGGGGGCTGTGTTGAGCTAATGTAAATTGCAACACCCTCTCCTATGTGAATTCCTGAAAACCGCAACTTCTGCAACAATTCTTGGCTCATCGCCATATACTGCAGTTTCCTAATGTAAGTCATTAGCTAGGGTAGGCCACACGTCTTTCGACTACCTGAAGCTTTACTTTTCACGCCTCAGGACCGCAAGCATCTTCGCAGAAAGTGATCAATCTCCCTTAGAATTCCTCGCGTTCTTATCCTACATGTTATACTACTCACACTTACAATTAGGTGTTCTTCACTGTAATCAGGCAAAGTATACGTACACAAATGTTACAGAGGCGTATAATTGCAATGAGACAAAATTCATAGTAGAAAATAGCAGTGCCCGTTTTTATTATAGAATATCAAGGTATTAGGAAAGTAAATTTATCATGCTTTTTACGATAATACAAGCGAATTATATAATCTATAAAATCTAAAGAAGACCTGATCATTAATTATGCATTACGGTAAAACTTTGACTCTGGCAAAGTTGAAGAATAAAATGGTTGGCACCCGTATAGTGTGTGTATTTTTTTTGTTTGCTCAAATAAGTACGTATGATACTTATATGGCGTTTATCATCTTCTGTTATACATACATGGTGTCAATATGTATAATCGTATATGTCGTACAACATATGCAAAGCAACATCAAATAATCGCACCTCATATATTTCATTTCTATGAGGTATAGGAGTAAATCATAAGTAAAGTGTGTGATTTAGAGTAGTTAATCTCAGTGTCAAAGATCAATTAAGTCATGCGTGTTGAATGTGAGTATGTGCATCCTAAATGATGACTTTGTGTGTTTGTGTGTTTGTGTGTGTCGTGTTTGTGTAAATTCGTATAAATTTTAGAACAAATGTGCGTGAGTGTGTTATAAGTATAATGGGTAGTTGATCTTATTATTTGTGGGGTGTGTATTGTTAGTGAATAATAAGAAATTCATATTCATAAACTCATGCTTGTGTTGGATTGTTTAACAATGCTTGTGTATTTGGTTTTGTGAATGTGTATAGTATGTGTTTTATGTGTAAATGTGCGCGCGTGTATTATTTGGTGTTTGTTACAAACAACATTGTTAATAAGATGTGTGAAAACGCATAGGTAGTGTATATTGAAATTAGTACAGGTATAGAAATGGTGAATAAACATGCAGAGTGTATCATATAGTGTTTGAAGAAGAAACTCATTGTGCTTTTAGAAATGTAACTATAAATTTATTTTAACAATTTTAAAGAAATGGAGAGTAGTATAGTAGAAAGTAACGATATATGAGTAATGAGTACTGTTAGTTCGTTTGGTGTAAAGTCAAATTATGTACGTTTAGGTAGATTCTTAATTATCGCATGACTCGTGTAACATTTTCTGTATACAGCATATAATTTCGTAGATGGTGGTTTTTTTTACGTAGATTGTGTGTGTGGGTGTGGATTTGTAGGTGTGCGTGTGCGTGTTCGTGTTCGTGTTCGTGTTCGTGTTCGTGTTCGTGTGCGTGTGTGTGTGTGTTGTAGATGTAATGTGTGTATGTGCGTGTTAAAGGGTAGGTGTAATTGTGGTATATCAGCCTAATTCGCAACGATGCTAAAATATTGCGATTTTTATCCGTAACCGAAAATAATACAATATTCAAACAACGAGAAAGAAATTACGTATATGCATGGTTCTTTCTTCCTTTTTCGGCGTGTATACATATGTATAATAGTAAACGAATGTGAGTCTCTTTGGTGTAACGCATCGTACAATATGTAATCGTGTATTTGTAATTTGTGCCTAATTTTTGTGACTATTTTATTTGTCACCGGGATGTTTTCAACTTCGAATTAAGATTTTATTAACATTTTAAATTTGGATCCGTTTTTTTCCTTTTCTTTTTTCTTACAATGGAATAATTCGTCAGTTAAACATTATCTCGTCATAAATAAATTTGGGATCCCGGTTTGATGTTTTCGTTTTCAAATATTCATATAATAATATATGTTACGGGTCTGTGTATAGGTGGTATATGCGTGTATATACATACATAATGTGTGCGTGCATTGCATGTAGGTCGATAAATTTTATCGATATATGATATAGATAATATAATTTACATGTGCCGGGTGTTGCCGAATCCACCGTGACCACTTTGACTTGCGCCCTTGTTGTATCCCATTTGTAAATTAACTTGGCCTTCGCTTGCGCGGAGTTGTTCTTCCGTAAATTCTCTCTCGTTCTTCTCAGCCATTTTCGGTCCTAATCTTGGACCATTGTACTCCGGGTGTTTTTGCGTCTGTTCATATGCCAAGTTATTAGTTGTGAGTTATGTCGTCCGATATAAATCAAATAATAGTAACATGCGACTATAGTATAGTATTGCATTCATTCAAATTTTACTCACGATTCTGCCGAGGGCGTAAAGGCAAAGTGTTACTTGAGGGATGTTTCGCCTCTCGAAGAGATCTGCGGTCTGGAAAATTTCTTCTTGTGGTACGCCGTAGGCTTTAATCGCCGCTTGGAACCTGTTCAACAGATATTCAAAATCGGTAATGGGTATACGATATCCCAACATTATTTTATCCGAGAAGAAAAAAAAGAAATATTAAAAATACGAACCTCTGGACGTTCTCCATTAGTTGGAAGTTCGTTCCTTTCGTTTGGATTTTTTTCACTGAACCAGGGGCGAGCTTGTTGATAAGATTGCAAAGAACTACGCCGTCCTTAAGGATGTCCTCGTAATTTCCAGCTGGGAGTTTCTCTCCAGTCACTGATTCGATCCATGCTAGAATTTCGGCTTCCTGTTCCTTGTTACGGGGCTGAAACATTCCGAAAGTTCAATTTTACTGAACAAAAATTATAATACAACGCGTACGTCCCTCGCTTCCGGACGAGCCAGGAAAAGACTAACGACCGATTATCAGGGAAGTCCTAGTAAAAAATTGTAATAATCATAAATCTGTCTCTCGAAATGCAGCATCTGGCCTGTTCATAATATACCTCAAGAAGTTCGGATAGCGAGTTAATTCTGGTTTAAAAGTGTCCGCCCCCGGAATAGATCGAGAACCCTGCGTCTAATGCTATATAATGTGGTGGTACGGTGTTGGGTTACAGGTATAAAGACCGGATCGAAAATAGGATGCAAGCTTATTATTTATGGACTTAATAACATACCCACTAACAAATCGGACGAGCATTGCGCTCATAAATGTTCATTCGTCCGCAGCTACCGAAATTCGTACATATCACATGCATACATGTCTCGTAAAACTAGTTCACTACACAGACAATTCATAAATGGGTGTGATGAATTCTGATTTATACGATACCCACAGTCCATGTATCTATAATGTTCTACCTTTGATTTCCGATAGTGTTTTACTTCGCGTCTATCTTCGCACCCAAGATTTAGTTTATACTCACGAATATTTTTGGATTCGAAGCTTAGCAGCGGCTGCCAATATGTTACGGCGTCTGTTCATACCACTATATTTACGACTTTACGTGCTTACGCACTAGTATATCGTCCGTAATACATGAGAATTGAGACTGTGAGAATACCGCGCATTCGAAAACGCGTCCCATGCACCTATCCTAGAATCGGGAAAAATCGAGTACGAAAATAGTAGTGATATTCTCTGGCAACTAACGAGGTGACACGTTCGATATATCTATGGTGACACCCTAGCTGCGGCTGTAACATTGTAAGCCTCTTCGTTTATCTCCAGGGATTATTTTTGGATCCAGAAATAAGTAGCTTGACGTTATGCACCAGAGTTCTGAGCCAAGTAAGCGCTCGGTTACGATGTCGTCTTATTGGCTTCCCTTAATTTGAAAAAAAAAAAGAAAAAACTTCCCGACTATCCACCTAGCTTCTTCGTGATGATGGGTTCGTACGTTATTGAAAAGGGAATCCGTGTAAATACGAAGTGGAAATCTGATTGCGATACAGATGAAACTTGTAGCGTCAAATTGCGTTAGGATTGCCCTGGCAGCGGCTTTTCTGTTGTTCCAGTGAATTGGCTCAAAGTCAAGTCGGACACCTGCACCAACTTTTCCTCGGTGTGCGCTTTCAACGAGTTTTATTTCAACGATGTTGTAACAGTTTTTTCATCTCATTCTTTTATTCTCTTCATTATTATTAGCGCGGTTTCCCGGACGTGAAATAAAACCTAAGATGAAAGAATCAAACGGAGTTATTCCAACTCCATGGACGTTGGAAGTTGAAAAGTTTAACGTCTTCCTCCCAACCCGTGGTAAAGAAAAGATGAAAGACTTCTCGGACTTATTTTTTTAGACGCTTGGGTTGCGCTGTAAAATTATACCCTAAGGGCTGCTCGGTTTGTTAGCAAAAGATTTTATCTTCCTTTTCGCGGTTTTCTATTTGGGTCGTGATAATTCATTTCCAAAACGTGTGCCAGGAGAAAAAGTCCAAAAGTAAAAAGTACACGGCTATATTTAAATCACGATGCATAATATCTTGCATAATATGAAAACTACTCGTTAATCGAGAGTTTGAATGAATGGAGTACGATAAAAGATCACTCAGGATTTTTCTTTCTCTAGTAATCGATGCGATATGATAATGGGATATATCTATACAGTGGGTCTAGCGATTTTTCATATAGTCTAGTTGTTATTCTACGGTTTCTAAGTTTACATAAAAGTCGACCGACTGCTGCTGCGCTGCTGCCGGGACCGTTTGACATCATAAATTTTGCACACGATCATTTGTTGGAATTTTATATAAACACGTGTCATATCCGTATATACTCGCATCGACAAATATCCCCTCGATACTCTCAGAATAACGCGATGATAAAAAAAATGCGTACAAAAAAAATCAATTCTCTTCTTTTTTTTTTTTAACAATCGCTCGATCAAAGAGATGGCTGAATTATGATCGTTTTTATAGCTAATGGATATTCCAAAATGGTACTTATATTACAAGTTATAAATATCTTTACCGGATGTTAGGTGACTGCTAGTCGAGGCCATAATGTTCATGTTTGCTAAACTTGACATCATAAATTAAAGCAATATGACACGCCTATCGTAATAGATTAGCATTCATTTTGTTGTTGTTTCATTAACTTCGGAAAAAATGAACTAAGTCATTCATAGAATTATATAATAAAGATTTTCATTCATTCGCCATTTGTCAATGGTCTGGGCATTGACCTGTAGAGAACATTAATTTCACAGTGATAGAATATAGAAATTTTGCAAAAAACTATCGAATCATTGTAGAGTTTCAAAGATTCAGCAATTAAGAAGAGAGATTATTTTGATAGGTTGATTTCCATTAGTCTCGGCAAAGTAAAGCTTATTTCACTTTTTTGCGGATTTATCTTCCGAGTCTTAGACAGTGAATTAATCTATTCCGTAATCGGGGTTATCAAGGGGTAAGTTGTAATTGGGGCAAATAGAAAAAAGGGAGAAATAATTTTTTCAACTTACCGGCATGTTGTGTCTTGTGTATTGTGTTTTCGGAGTGGAAATGTATTGAAGAAGTGATTTTGGAACGGTGTTGCCGGGTAGAGTAGAGACTAAATTCGACGCTCGTCGTCGCGACGCTATATTCCGTCATCCCCTCCGCTGATCCATCTCGCAGATCTTGGGGAATGGAAAATCTTGGCCCAACGCCCGTTGGGTATTCCCACACTCCCACCTGGTCCAAAAACCCTATAACACCTTGCCCGATGTCATTCTTCAAAGTATCTGTACTCCTAAGTCAAACGAAACTAATCATTTCCGATGGCTCCTATAGATCCGCGTCATATTCTCGTGAGCTTCGCTAATTTACTATGACCACCGGATAATTAGCTACTGGCGGTATCGATTGATCCGCCGAATAAATTTCTCTCAAAGTAGCGTATCGAAATCTACATTAGCCTCGCGTTTCGCGGCTCATTTCTTGATAAATACTGCATGATGCTATGCAAAATAAAATGCGCTGACCGAATTCGTTACGAATATCAATTATTGTACATCGTAATTTGAGTTTAATGTTCTGAGGTTTTTGTATACATTTATTATTAAACACAACATTGCTCGAGATCTTGTATACTTTTGGTGTGCCTTCGCTGCAGCAGCATATGCATATCAAAAGCTCTTCGAGTGCGTTGCCCTCATTTTTGCATACAACTCGTATTTGTAGCTGCACGTATGTAATTTCAGAGATGAGCGATGTTATCCTCGGTACTTACATGCATATTCTCGTTTATGTACATTAAATTCTCAGCCCTGACCAGCTGGAAAATGTTTGATCTGTATATAATTTTACGCCATCTGCAAAGATTTTTCGAATAGGTATACCTTACCGAATAGAAATTGCGGGAAAAAAAGAACCATTGTAATCGTAAAAATTAATGTTGAAAAAGTGAAAACGCACCGCTTCACGAACATCGGATCAAAATAGAAATTTACTACGCAGACGGTAAGGATCGGTGATTAAAAATAGAATCATTCAGTCTAAGTAAACTTCTTTTGAAACTTAAAAGCCTATGTATGTACTTATGTACAAATATTGCCCGTATGTCGCGGTGGAGGGAAAAATATTAGGTGAAAAGAGTAAGACAAAGTGGCAAAGTGAATGAAGGAATACCTGAAAATTTATAATCTTCGGAGGCTTCAATCCTGAAATAAAATATTACAGGAATACGATCAAGGTATACGAAAACTTTAAGTAAAGGGCGTATTTCGGAAGACTTGAGAAATAAACCTGCGGATAAGTGTTAGCAAATGTTTCATGTGTGAAATTGACAAGTATAAGTTAAGAGTATAACGTCGAGTAGTGTGAGACGCCAAGGAGACGGGCGACAAGATGACCAGATGCAAGCACCGATAAGTTTACGTCGTTCGTTCTGGACGGTGGCCATTCCGAAAACGAAAGATGAGAGCACCGACTATTATAGATTTAGTCAATCAGAGCACGCACTTTTACGTTTGAAATTTCGTCGGATATCCCCTCTCTCCATTGTACTCGGTTCTCACAATCAGCCGTATCCATTTGATACTCGACTTGATATCAACATATGTCGATAATAAAAACGGTGCCAATTTTGGCAATCCGAATATTATTTCGTTGGATTATACAAATGAGAATGTTATTTATGCTCGATTCTGTCGTCAACAAGATCGTGCGATCGTATAAAACGTTACTGTATATAACGCTATTTCCAACCAGTTGCAGCATCCGTTGCATCGTTGCAGGCTTTTGGTCGAACCGTTCGAACCGTCCCGATGGTAGCTATTCCTGGAATATGATAAAGCTTGTAAAAAAAAAAAAATAGACCGATCACCTTGAGGACATTCGAAACAATATGATATTGAGAAAAAACATATTTATTTCCGTCGCGTGGTTCGTGCGAATGTACAATAAATTAAAATTTTATTTTAATAATTTTGCAATATACATTTTGAATCCATAAACATATCACACGCAGCACTTCACCGATCGTACTATTGTACTAACGGCGACGTCATACCGTTTCTGTTTTTTTATTTTTTATTTTTTTATTAATATAATAATCGTTAGAAATATTGTAGTGCGCACGGCACTTTTCATGCATATTGTAGAAGAGAACGTGGATCGGTGTGGCTAGCAGAAATTCCCTGCCAAGATCGCCCACGATTGACGTACACGCATACGAATGTGTAAGTGCGAAATAATGTAATCGACATGGTCTGCAGTATTACGGCACGGTAATTATATCAGAATACTGAAATGTGTTGCGACTAGTATCTTTTTTATTCGGTATTCGACGATCGATTACAGTATGTGGAGCCGACTCGATGTGAGCTTTGACGATCGTTGTATGTTCAAACTCTCCGCGCCGCGCCAGCGAGTTGAGCGAGAACGATACGCGTCGATAGTCGAACCTCATAGTTCAAGTTCGCCCTGCTAGGGGGTGTATGACGGTAAGCTTTCTCGTGAGAGAAACAAGCCCCGGAATTCAAGGCATCACGGCTCGAACGCGCTATCCTCAGCTTTGCGCAGTGGCGATATCGTAACCGATGAGGTTCTACCGAGGTGCGATTATTGCTAGTTGAAAACTTTTACCAATACCCCGCCATGACGATGTGAAATACCATCGGCTAAGGCAATTTTTGAAAGTTTCTGCGGAAACTGATTATCGATTATAAACATAATATAGCAATTTAAGTTGCTGCATGATTATCAGGGACACGGCGGGCGAAGTGATACATGACAGCCATCTACAATTTCTGTAAACTAAATATCGTCGAGTTTACCTTACCTGCATATGGTAGTGTTACATCTCACGACGATATGTGCGGTTTCTCACTGAACAGAACAAAACTTTCATACGCACAGTTGGTAAAGATATCCAAGACACCCTAACGGCAAATCCTCAGAAGAAACGAAGTTAAAAATAAGTTTATTCAATTTTATTTAGTTTTACCAGCCCAGAAACTTGAAGGCTGAATCAAAGCATGCGTCGTATCACGTCAGTCAGGTTTATAGGTAACGATATTACCCACCAACATTTGTCGGCTGGTTTTCTGGTTACCAGGAATGTGAACAATAACAACTTCACAGACAAACGTTATCGTTTGATGTTCTCTATTTTTATTCAACTTACAATCAATATTTCAGGTAGCTGGAAAGCGAGAAGCTCATCAGGAAGCCGAAGCTCAAGAATGGATTGAGACAGTAATTGGCGAAAGATTTCCTGCGGGTGAGTTTCTGAAATTGATTACGGTCAAGCATCTATGAAATAAAAGAAAAATATTCCACGAAAACTATTCTATAAATTCAATCAACCGCACAAAACCATGTCCAATAAGGGGCGGAAGTGACCGCGGTAGATCAAGAGAGCATGAGGAGGATGTTCTGAAACGCATGTATATTACGCGTACTAAAATTCTTCTCAATGAATAATTATCACACCCAGTCGAAATCTACGTTTATCATGTTCTACTAAATGTGAGACAAGTAAGAGTCGAATCCTTCGATCGCTTTCAATTTTTTTTATGTCTTTTATTCCTTGTCTTCGGATTATTGCAAGTCTAATGACCAATACATCCTCCCTAGATGAGGGTGCGAATGTTTTTTGACCCTCCTAGAGATGACGCTAGAAAACACGTTCCGTAAAAAATATGGTATACGGCTGGATAACCCTGTACAGTTGAAGCCCCAATGATCCTCATACTTCTTCTAAATATGGTACACAATTCGATTTGCTCTGAACCGGAAGTCAAAATTTTACGGAGATGAACTCCTGTTCCATGTACCTAACAGAGTCGTGTATTCGAATTGTATAACCAACCCCATACCACCCCTATGATCGGACAGGCTGCTGTCCTCACATGGTAGCCGGATCAAAGGCGTCGAGGCGCGTAACGTTCCGGTGACGTGCATAGAGAGCTTTGGCTCGAAACAAAAAAGACTGACGTTAAGAGATATTTTGGGCGCTACTTCGTACGCTTAATTCTCGATTATTACTCACGAGGAGTGTTTATTGACGGGCTCGTGGAGAAAGGACACTTGATGCGACTTGGTTTGGGGTCGAAGGTCGGAGACAAAGGGTCCATTATCGATCCGTCGCTTCCCCCAGGGGTGCGAGAGGGGGGATATGTCGCCCCCTTTCAACTCTGCGTTCCTGGCACTACCCGCGCTTTATTACGTCATCGTGCTTTACCCCCCCAAATAATTCAAAGGCGTCCGGGGCGTCGTCGGATAAGTGTGACTCCTCGTGCTGCATGTAATCCTGATCGTGGAGGCGCGTTGTCCGTCGATGTAGCAATATGGCAACGATCGCGAATCATAGCTATGCGCAGAGGTTGACGGTATCACATAACGTAGAACGTGACACCGCCACGCGATATTCGACCAATTCATACACAGCTCGTTCCTATGACGCGCGATAATACATTGAACGCGATTATAACGTCGAGCGTTTCACAGGATTTCTATGTCCTTCCACGTGATTATCAATTTTACTCCGATTGCAGGCACGTGAAATTTAGTCTCTAAAAATGAATAGATCAACGTTAATTATTCGCGGGTTAATCGATTCAGTTGAAGTTTTTGTTCCGTCCCCTGGGTTAAAAAGGAAGTTCCAGAAATTCGAAATCACGCAGCGATGTGTAGGTCGGCTGCAGATAATCCTTCGTGGGATAAAATCATCGGTATCGCTTGTAGGTATTCGTTGCCCGAAGGATGTTCACCTTGATGGTTCGGCGAACCGGTCGAAGGAAGTCATTGCATAGGATGTGACGAAGTTGTTCTTGCACTTTTAATCGACGTCTTATCAACGAAACGCATAACGAACCTCTATCGAGTAACTGTAGTCCTGATGCTCCGGTGAATGAGATGGAGGTGGCCAAAGGTTCGAACCACCCCCACTTGATCTCTTCAACATCCCCCACTTCTATAGGAGATCCGGAAAAGCTCTCTCTTCTCGGTGACAGCCTGGTGCCTAAAAAATCAGGGCGCACCTGTCCGGAGAACGTATGTTTCCAATTATAACTTTGCAAAAATTTGGCGTCTTGGTTTTTATAGACACGAGTTTCAGAAAAGGACGTTATCGATCGATCAAATTATATCCGAGAGAATCATGGAGGTAAGAATACGGATAGAATCTTGAGATATTCGCTCGTGACGCGACGGTCTTCTTTCATTTGATAATTTCGAGAGTTCTGGACATAGCGATTCGACTTTTTCTCTATTTAATTATCCGGTTGATATCCGCGATAGATATATACCGTATCCTAGAACGGGTGATAACGTACGAATAGGTCCGTACGGGCAACTCGTAGAACTAGAAGACATAAGCATTCTTCCGGGCATTCCTGTTGGCCTGGTTGGCAACGCTAGGATAGAATCTATGATAGAACTAGAAGCGCCGCCTAGATCGTCGTATAACAGCGAATTTTCTAGGTCTAGGCGTCGCGACGCTCTACTCTGATATACCCGCCGGGTTGCTGCTGCTTTTGATGTTACTCGCCAGTAGGAAATTTTCCATCAATTCAATCAGCTCCGACACCGATTCCCGGCGTCACACCGTTACCTATTCTATACGTGTCGCATGTACGTAGTACCTTTCGTGCATCCTAACTACATGTATATATTTATAAGCGAGCGCGCTACGCACCGCGCGTCGCGTCTCTCCCGCTGGACTCGCTATTAATTGACGTAGGTCGTAGCGGGATTCTTGGAACCGATGAGAGCCTGATCCTGCAAGCTCGTCGGGCATGCCAGGCACGATCCAGGAAGGCAACGCGGGAATCGTACGGGACGATAAAATTGAACGGCGACGAGCTGCTGGGGACCAATCAAAAATCTAACAGTTATCGATCGAGTCTATACGCTTCGCGCACATATTACAAAATTTATGCAAACTAGAAAATAGCCCTCGAAGGTCCTCGAGTACGCTAGATTTTCAGTTCACATCATACTGCGAAAAGAAAAATTTCTCGCCAGGTATTCGATAGATTTATCCGAAAGGTATCTCTCGCGCAGAATCCTTGGCTAGCCGTAGAAACTAGAGAGGATCCCTGTACACGCCTCCGAGGAAAGTATCGATTTGCCGTCAGAAGTTCGTCACTTAACCGTCATAGGGACGCTACCCTACCAGGGACGCATGCCTAAGGGTACGACGAATGCATTATACCCCCTGCAAGCTTCGTCCGTGCACCAAACTCGCGCTATATTTATACACGTGTATTACGGTATATATACATGTATAATTGTCGTCACCAACTATATAGTGCTTCGGTAATCACTGTGGGTGCGACGGCGCAGTTTGGTCTCGTTCGGACAAATTCACTTGAGAATCGGGTACGACGAGTAGCTCTGGACTTCAACGGGACTTTTAGTATTCACGCGCGACGTGAATCCTCTCGAATATCTGACACGCGATCATTCTCCGAAGTACCCAACGCGATCTACTCTGACAATCCGAAGAAGAGGAATGTCAGTCATCTGTCCGTCATAGCAGCGCAGGGCGCCCCGACGCACCAGGGCAACAGCAGACGTTTGAGGGATTTATGGCTTTGCCGCCGCTATCTGTACATACATGTATAGTATATACTCCTGTACAGTGGGATGCTGATGTAGTATACCGTTTGAAACAAGACTGATGAGGTTCATTGCACCCTTTCAGGGCCCCTCGCTCGGAGATCGGAGATATATGCCGTATAACTCGGTTCCCTTTCACAGAATTTCGGCGATTGATTATTGGAATTTCTCTATTATTCCGATAGACTATCGGTGTACACACATGAGTATGTAAGTGCGTGTGTGTAGGCGAGTGGGTAATTTCTCGTTACCGCGCAAACTGCGGTCTATGATAGGCAAGGAACTATATGATAATTGTGCCCATCAGAGCGAACCCAATCTCCTCATTTTCTCGTTCATTCATTATACTTTGAACAAAGCACGTTCTACTGCGAGAAGACAAAACATTGTCGGAGATTCAACGGATTGGAACTTCCTGCCGTACGAGACCGACGTGCATGGCGGTGGTGCATATTACACTCCTCTTCAGTAATCGCTGTAATTGCTGCAAGATTATATCCGGTTACATCCCGCGGACAATTCGATTGTCACGGGCATTTACCTGCCATCTGTGTCTCTCGTCTATTCTGAATAGAATTGCTAGAACTACGAAATATCACTGTCCAATGATATCCGGTGTTTGTCACGTGACGTCACCAGTACTCGGTTGTACTAGGATAGCAATACGTCGAGGTGGATGAATTTCATCGTATATATACAGCCTGAAAAGCGTACACGCGACGATGTGGTAGTGGCGCGGTGGTGTAGTAGTAGTAGTAGTAGTAGTATTACGTCGATGGGTAGCGAGTGAATTGCACGCGTTTATAACCCTTTGATACGATCAAGGGAAATTCTCTTGACCTCTTTGACCTCTACGAGCCTTGAAAATTGTATACGCAAGTGAGTAACTCGTTCTATTATGCTCGATGAAAGCTTCCACGTTTGTCTCAACAACGTCGACTTCATCCTCCGTGTGTCAACCGTCGATCAGAAATCTGTCACTGACGTCATTCCGAGACAAACCTATCAGGATTGCATCCACGACGCAGATTTACGACCGTTATGTATATGTATAGATAGATAGGCAACAGGTGGTCAAATCTTTGTACACAGCACGTGTATGTACATTTATCATATTATTCTGTACGTATAATACGAATAATATCGCGCACGTGACGGACGATAACGCGGACACGGAAATACGAGTCGAGATATAAGCGAAATTACAAAAAAAAAACAAAAAAAAACCATCAAGATATTGAAGACTAGAGATCGAAACATGTCCTCGAGAACGAAATTCGACGTGACGCTGTATACGAGATGAATTCCTGATCTCTTGCGATACCTCTGACGTTTTAAGATAAATGGGATGGATACATGTACGGCGAAGTTATACGATGCTACGTTATACACGTTTGTGGAAAATTCTTGTTGGTTACGTCATCGTGCACCTACGCAGCGTGCGCGGAAGACAGGAGCGGCGATGGTGATTCAACCTGTTGCTCCTACGTCGTAAATTCAGGCACAGGATGTTGTCCTGGTGAAATTCGTGCCTTTGACGTCTTTATGACGACCGAGTGACGTTTAATCAATACCAAGACAAGTGTTCCACGAAGACCGGCTACGCGCCACCTTTTACATCTCCTAAACCCCATGCGGGTATACAACTGATTGTGAACTGCGGAAAAACAATATATCTCATCAAATTGTCGTACATCTCGATCACCTTGGCAATAACTCCCCTTCGAAAATACGCGTAAAATACGACAACGACAATGAATTGAAACAGTTGATTTTTCACGTAACGATGCGGCGAAAAAAATTCATATATCCTCCGGATTTCGAAAATGAATACTTTTGATAAGAATCGAAACATATGTTGGTATAGTATCGCGGCGTGAATCCATTGAGCGTAATGTGTGTTGAAAAAAGACTGTAAGGAATCGGAAGTTTGCGGCATGAGTGAGCGACTTCTAAAATCGTACGGGGGCTATTGATTTCGTGTCAAACTGTCGAAACGTGACGCAGATGACATGTCAACGGAGCAGGATAGCATCCCTTGCAGAAACAGTGCGTATGCGTCTCTGCCCCTGCTGATATGAATATATTCTACACGACCACTCACCTTTCGACCTACATATACCCTCGCTACCCACGTTCAAGAAGCACCGACGGAGACCCCGCGTATTGACGCGGCGTACCCTCGACAAGCTGCAAACTCAGCGCTCGATGAGTTTTCCGCAACAGGGCGTCGTCTCAGCCCTACCAGGCCAGCATCCCGTCTGACAATCTTACCTAGATTCCGAAACCTTTCTTATCGTTGACGGGAGTGCCGCGCCATGACAGCCCATAAACGTCGTCTCATCGATTTTCCGTCACCTCCTTGTCTTTACGACATCTCACCCTGTTTTGAGGATACCAGGAATCCATCACTAGCGATTGGTCATAGACGCATCAATTCAGTTAGCGAAATCACGCTGCAGCGGTAGATACCTTGAAATATCTTCTTTGGTGATCATCGTGAAATTTAAAGATACACAATGAAAGCATCGTTATTTTGATACGTATCCCTCCGACCGGGATTCGCATGGGAAATTTGAAAAATATATAAGATAGCTGAATGAGGTTTTTTCTGCATTTCGCACCAGATAGACACTGAAGGGATAATCGGAAATTTTTTATTCCATTTTCTTAAAATAATTTGGTGAAAATGAAACGAAGAAACATTTAACGCGGAATATTTTATTTACGTTAAAAGGGCCAAATGATCTTTCAGATTGCGAATGGATTTTTCATGAGAACCATCGACTCGAACTTCGTTAGTTTCACCCAGGATATGCATCCCTGGTAGTTGCAGAGGCTGGGGGCGTCCCCAGGGACAACTTGCGCGTCCCTTTTAGGGGACCCAGGTCCGGTTCAGGTTCAGAGCTCGGTATAGGGCATCGCCGCGAACACACGACCTCGGCGCTCACTCTACCTCCCGACATCTACCCGTTGTATTATACTTACCTGATACACCAGCTAACCAGGTCGCTCTCCCCAGATATTAATATCGATACAATACGCGGTGTCGGTCGTTGGAATCCCTTATGCCTATCGCGAAGAGAAAAGATGAACGGAAGTATCTAACTGGCTGAAATGTCAAACGCCGACCGCTGAAAGGTCGTTGCTTTGGCGCACTCAAAATTTGAGTGGGAAAAAAAAATGGGGAGACGGAGTAAATAGAGCGAGATTAGGTAAATTGAACTCTCGGATCGATTCGGTCGATATCTCGAAGAGATACAGAGCGACTTGTGAATGCAGAGAGTGCGAGATAATGATGTTATACCTCTTCATTTCCCAGCCGATCGACTGTCGATGTTTTGTCATTGCGGAAGGCAGAGAATCGACCAGTTCTATATCAGGCGAGCAGGTTTTCCGAGCTGGCGATTCGCGATGAAATTCAGAAATCTGCCCTTCTCCAAAACCACGTGACCTAACGTCCTTGCAGGACTAGGCTAGTAGTACGGTGAGAATCTAATTCGTATGTCAGCGGGCCAAACTATGTAACAGACGGAGAAAACTGAAGCATTTTTCCCGAGGCTTTTCATCAATTACATATTCAATTAAGATGAGAAATCGTATTGAATGCAAAATCGATTGATTTATCTTTATTTTTGTAGAAAATTAATCACACGATCTCCTTAGGTTCAAACCACAGTACGATTTAGACCTCGAGAATGATACATTCGAGGTGTGGTTACACAACACTCACCTCCCACGCTCATACCGAGCCAATTGAGAGTCGTACCCATCATAGTCGTACTTGAACGAAGCCTTGCTCTTTACACCCGGCATGCGTATACTCTCTTAGTAGCCTCTCAACTTTCATATTCATAGACGCGACATATATTTATAATCTCATTAAATCATCAGATGTCCTGCACCGTAATCTCAAAGACCGTCTGCGCCTCACACCGCGTATTTATCTGTAATTTTGCAAGCATTAATATGGCTGAAAACTTCATGACTTTTTTTGACACCTTTTCAGAAATTGTATATTTTATTCTACTCGCGTCAATCGCATACGGTTTTTCCTTCGATTGAGATCGAATTTCATTCGAAACGAGCAACCGCATTGGTAAATTGGCGGGAGAAACTCGTGCTACAACATAAGCGCCTGATGTTTAAGAATCATATATCCACCAACGGTCGACAATCGCTGATCGGAGGTCGTTGGCGTTATGAATATAAATTGATGATGGTACAGGTCTCTTCTCGCGCCGGTACATAATAATTGAGCGAATCGTGATTTGAGGCTGACCGAAATCGCCAATGATACACCGAGTGCACTCGTACCTTTTAAGGGTGCTCACTGTTCTCGTTCCGTACCTGTTTGTTGTGCGGTACGTATAGAACAGGTTTATTGAACGTAACGTCGCACATGCATCCACCACTGCAGAGTGCAGATAGCGGCACAATAACAAGCGAGAAGGAACGAAGGCTCCTGGAGCTCGCTGAGTTCCTGGCCATTGGAGACGAAACTCGTCGTCTAGGTAGAACTAGAGCGTAAAAAATTTCACCAATCTTTCCGTAAAAAACTCCCCTATAAGATTCATCCATCCTCTGTATAAATGTGGACGAATACAAAGGGTCGCAACGTGCGAGCGTAAAAATTAAAGAGGGACATCGGATTCTCCTCGATTTTTGTAAGACGCACGAGAAAAAATTGGATGCCCCCTTGGCGAGCCTCTTGATGTAACCGGATTTCAGAACCTGGAGCGGGTTCATCGTATCAACCTGCTTCTGCATCAATCCCACCCTGCATACAATCCCGCGGGAAACTGAACGTGAAAACAGTAGCCGCTTCATACTTCGCGTAGCCTGATAGTTCGCAATTTCTCTTCGCGGATATGTTTGTATCGACTGGACTGTATATTTGTGGCAAACAAAGAGAAAATATCATTCCAAATTTCTTATCATAAAACCCGGATTCTGTAGTCCTGATGTCTTTGGATTCGCCTGCATTCTTTGAATGCTCGCTCGCTTGTGATTTTATTCCCACGTTTTGTAACACACTTCCGATTATCCGTTATTTGAAATATAAATTGAAATGAGTAGACATTATCTTGATATTAACATCGCAAATTTAACATTCACAGGGGTCAGTTACGAAGATGCCTTGAGAGACGGTATCATTTTCTGCAGACTGATGAACAGACTTCAGCCAGGATTGATCACTAAAATCAACACTTCAGGTGGCGACTACAAATTTATGGATAATTTAAACCAGTAAGTAATTTATTGTCTGTAATTATCATCGTTGTGGTCACATTTAGAAGGAATTCACATTCGCGACAAGGGACTGTAGAAATTCCAATGTTCGATTGCATATAATTTCTGGTATCCTATTCTGTGGGGGCATTTCGGTACGTTTCTACTAGTCATGTACTGTTCTGTACGTACGTACGTCGCATACCGATGAATACACGTATTGTATTACTCGTTTTTGGTACACTCCGCAAGCCTCAATCCGGTTCCTAAATGTTTCTGTTTTCCTGTGAGTTAGTCGACTTTACGCAATCGACAAAGTGTTTTATACGAAAAAGCGTCAACCTCTCGACCCTGACACCATCTCTCGATATCGAAGACACGACCGATCCTTGTTGGGCAAAATGTCGAGAGCTCATTCTCGCTGTGGTCGAAACGAAACACCAACGATCTATATTCGAATGAACTTGCGATTGGTAAAATCCACACGACGATACGAGTGGGATCGATTCCACTGGAATTGCGAACTTACAATATCTCGTTTCTCAACTATGTTTTACTCACTGATGCATGTATAGATCGGTGGTTTTACATGAAATTTCCATCCTTGTTTTATTACCGAATAGTCCTGATCGCACACGTAAAGCGTACGCGTTATGACGATACCAGGTGTGCTTGTTTTCTTGAGTTTAAATATAAGACATTGAGTGTGAGACCTCTAACTTCATATGTAATCCTAGTAATTAAGCACCAGTATAGTCCGAGGTCGGAACCACGTTTCATTAGCAATAACATTAGAGATCTTGCTCTTAAAGCTAGTTTCTAATGATTACGGTTTGCTCGTTGTGTCACTTGAAATTCTGCCGAATTCATTGCATTACACTATTGTGCATGTACGACTCCTTATAACTGTGTTATGTAACTCTGATCTAGAAAAAAAAAAAAAAAGAAACGAAACTTAGACACATATAAAATCAATCTATCTGCTATGACTAGAAATGGAATAGTTTTTTCGCTGATACAATCCTGATGAGATATTTGCAAGTCAGGAGGTAGTCTATGAATGAGATTGAATCTAGGCATATTCAGACTCTTCTGGGAAGCGAAAGCATTAGGCAAGTGCTTTAGCATATTCAATCCAACCCTCTCCGGTGCTCAGGTCTAATTGTAAGTCGCTTAAGATCAACAGATTCCATGTTGAGTCACGCGGTTAAATACATTGGAAAGAGTGGAACGACCGCGACGGAGGGAGGGAACAATCGTGCTATCGATTATTAATTAATTAATTTACTGTGCGTCGAAATAGTATATCTACCAGCAATGGCAGAGCTATGATATCTTTTTCGATTCATTCATCAGATTTCTTGTCGTACTTCATTAATTGCTCGTATAAGATAGCAAAGTGATGTTAGAACCTCATAAGAAGTAAAAACTAAACCATCGAACGGCCTCGACTGATTACTTTCGAAATGAATTATCTAAAAGTATTTTCAAAGCTGACGGCGCTTTTGCGGGTGATGGGGGTGCGATTTTACTACACCGATTTGCGAGTGCTTCGCCGACCGCGACGAGCAACGATGTGCATAGTTATCAAGGAGTGGGGTATCCATGCGCAACGCGGCCACTCCGAGGTACTCCCTTTCTACGCGAGGAACATGTCCACCGAGAAGCCTCCCCAAATTCTCGTTCTTATGCAGCATCTACCAAGGTATAAGGGTCATAGAAAAAATCAATTGTCGTTCAGACCGCGAGAATATTCCATTCGAATTCTGAATTCTCCATATCGAAGTTCTATTTCCACAAGCTTGTTCTGTAGATGACTTCGAAGATCGATCGACGGATATTTGAAAAAATTCACCTCCGTCATAAGTTTTTTTTACAAAAGATGTAACGCTACTTCCATGAGTATATATTCTGAAATGATGCGAGTAAAGATTGCAAAGGGAATCCGCACCGGCTTTGAGATGTGCGGTGTTGTTCCGTGCTCATGTGCGGCAGACGCGCCACGGATCAGGAACACATCTTCCGGATGAAACCATCCGCATTCCTGACCGTATACCGCGTTTGTCGAACCATTTTATTTCGCCAAAACGTTCAGCAGCAACAGCCGTTTCCACGTTGATGGTCCTGGTTGCCTGATCTCCGGAGATTTGCGAGAAGTTGGTTTTCTCTGACAAAGTTAGCGAAGCCTCGTACTCGTCCGACACGAGATCCCTTTCTGTTTGTCCCCCATTTTATCCGTTGGGTATACGTCGTACGTTCGCGGTACTTACGTAGAACTCGTATCAACGTACTACGACTCACATTAATTAGCGGATCTAGATAATTAACGACGAAACAATACAAATGCTTCACTAACTCGAAAAGATGGTCAGGCAAGCAGCTATCCCAAGGAGCTCCATCAGTCGATATATAGTCTTACTTCGCCTCTTTGTCTTTTGCAGAGCTTTATCTTATTCCGACAACTCTGCAAGCTCCCTTTTGCACTCTCCCCTAATTTGTATCAGGATACGAAAATATCAGACCTTTTTGTGGCTGGGAGTTCAATCTTCACGGAGAGGTCTCAGGCTCGATCAATACTCATGCTAATCGTTATAAATTCGTAAAGTTTTGAGATCATATTATACGTACATCGTGACTGAGATAGTTGATTTTTTTATTTCAGATTCCAACAAGCTTGTGTGAAGTATGGCGTACCTGATGTTGACTTGTTTCAGGCTGTCGATCTTATGGAACGCAAAAATATCGCCCAAGTAACGAACACGATTTTCGCAATCGGTCGTACCGTGAGTCAGACAATGAAACAAAATTTATCCATAGTTATTCTCTCAAATCTGCGCGTTCATTCTTTTCATAATTATAAATGTTTTCCAGACCTACAAGCACCCCGAATGGCGAGGACCTTGGCTCGGTCCGAGACCATCCGAAGAAAACAAGAGAGCTTTCACCGAAGCCCAACTAAGAGCTGGTGAAAATGTAATCGGACTCCAAGCTGGTAGCAATAAAGGCGCCACACAAGCAGGACAATCGTTTGGAGCGACCAGGAAAATTTTACTTGGAAAATAAACCGGCTCATCAGACAATGTCTTTTGAATATTCATAGACGTTTCGTTTTTCCGAAGTTATTTTATTTAGTTTTCTCATTGTTCCAACAGTCTTATGCTATCTTCAGATTCTTACAATCTACTACGTATAATAGACCTACAAATTTTTGTCTGTATCACCGAAATCTTTATTTTTGACGCTATATACGTGTGCAATATATTTTCATTGTAAAAAAAATTGAGGGAATAGTATACAAACACCTTCCCAAAAGAAAAAAACATAACGCTGCTAGTCATTAATGGGAACGTTCCGCTTTAAAGCCGAACGGATTGCGCATACCATTTATAGCTAGTCAATAAAATACATATATGCGTATGTATATATATGGTATCAGTCGACCGTGGGGCAGGCCAGTTCTTGGGGACCCCCCTGACTAGGGTAACAGGAACAGCAGGCATCGGTGGACTTGGTGCAAGCGCAGCTCTCTCGCGATAATTTAAACAGTGTAACATTAGTTCACTCCGGGCACATTCTGCTGTCCTCGTAACAGGAGAGCGCTGCGGAGTGGCCGCGTCGCGCATAAATGCGCCCCACTATTTCGTCGCGAATCAAACCGCGTACTTACGAACTCATAATTTTATGTATCTCGTATCTGATATTTATACCTGCCATCCGAATATGTCCAGAGAATGTTGGAAAAGTATTTAGTCTGTAGCATAGAGACGTCATCTTCTTGGGACCCTACCTACTTGGTTTTTGAATCGATCATCATAAAAGTTCTAGGTATAATGCATTGATAGAATTCGAGATGTCTTCCATTAGTTTCAGAATGTAAAGTTCTGCCACAACTATCATAGTGTGCAATTGACTATTTTACTGCAATCCAGACCACTCCACTATCGGCATTTGCCGGCTCTATGCCAGTTCATGAATTGTTTGGCGCAGCCCTTCCTTGAGCAAGTTGTTCGACCTCCTGATCGCCTGTTATCGTGGAGTTCATTGGTACGTTTCCACGGTGCTTCGTGCTGCAGCACTCGTTCAACCTAATCTCGCTGACCCAGATGCTGGATAATCGGAACGTTGTTTTCACTCCGGTGCAGGCATAATTCATCCTTGCATCATTCATGATACCCTGGTGAATCGCCAACCTTACTTGATCGACAAAAGTGTTTTGTGACAAATGTTCAGAATCCCGTCGAAGATACCGGTCACGAAACAAGGAGTAGATTTTTATGAGGTGTACAGACAGACTCTCCACAGCTAGAAGTCTTATATTATAAATTCCTGATACCGTTATTCGAAAATTCTCAGCTCTTACTCCACGCTCCAATGACGTTTTTATCCTATTCTCCACCTTCGCCTAATTCACTTTCTCTTTGGGTTCCTCCACACTCCTATATACCTTGTATACCTATGATGTATGCGTCACTCGATACTCGCATACTAAAACCCATCCGAAAGATCGTCTGGTTTCTTTCCCTGGCCCCTGTGGGATCGTAAAATAAAAGTCTTCTGGCTTGAAGCTATCAAATTTCTTATATTATGAGATGCAAGGGGAATACGTTCTTCTAGCGTTTCAATGGATAGTCAAAATCATCGATATTAATTGACCAAGCGTCGGTCGGCAATGTCAATCAAAGTACCTCTTTCTGTGCCGATATTGCACCAGGAGCATATATGAACAAAGAAACATTACGCAAACATTCGCAATAGGCTTCAACTATAAAACATTGTTTTAGGAATTCTCCTGGCGGTCATAAATTCCTATTAATTCAAGAGACAACAGTCTACTGTACAAAGTCTAGAACAGTAGCTTCTTACCTGCGTAACCATTTCAATCTCAACCAATATATGTATAACTGTAACACCAGATGTTGTGAAAACACTTTTGTCGCACTTTTAATACGGGTGCACTAGTAGGATATCATGAATATGAAACTGTCGCCACAGCTGAAACAGCTATCACGAAACCTCCCCTCATCTCATTCCATTATGAAAATAGGACCTCACACCCTCATTCGTATAATACAATGTATTCTTGCAATCCCTACGCACGAAGCGCAATATACGGATGTGCATTTGCGGATTAGAATTGAGAAGAAAAATCATGCGTAAAGCGTAATTTGGTTCATATAATTTCTGGATAAAATTGGGGACAATTTGAAGTGAACCGAATGTTGAAACATTTCTACATAAAGCGACGTAAATTATCAAAGCCTTTGAAGTTTATTATCGTTTCATAAATTCCTAGTCTTCAGCTGGACAAAAGTCTTCCTGTTCAGGCAAATATCGACCGGTTTGACTTTCTTCCGGCGAACGAATGTAAAAAAATGAATAGGATATCAGAAAATAAACGATTCAGGGGATTCCTCAAAGCAGCTGATTCGTGTGCGTTATAAATTCCTATTCTATACTATTGAAATAATGTATCGAAACCGATTATGATGCGAAGGATGCGGTCTTTTTCTTTTTTAACCGTTAAAAAAACATTCTTCAGACGGATAAAGTTTATCAGTTATCAGGGGAATATGAAGGTTGGAGTGCAAATTTGCTATGTTATAATGTTGCAATTAATTAGCATCAAAGTATTATAATATCCTGATTAACAAAAAGACAGAAATCTGCATTTATATATTCATTCTGTAATGACAACAATTTCAATTCCTTTTTAACTGGGGAAATTAAGCCCCAGGATCTGTGCCTATCAACTCGAAGCGGGCGTTTTTGTAAAATTGTTTCTCATCTTAACATTGTCAAGTAGAATTTGTCGCTTCGGAAGGTGAGAAAATTGTACCAGGAGCGAATGAAAAGAGTATAGCCTACTATTGAGAATGTAGCAGTTCTAACTTGCACGGAAGAACTGCGATTTAAAAATAATTATTAACAAATATATTGATAAACAAAATCTTCATTGTTGCACCGTGAACCAGGATAATTTATCAAAAAAATCTGATAACGTGCTCATGAATTACAGTAGATAGCGTACAGTAATCACATTGATAACGTGAAAATGAAAACTCCTAATCACATATTTTCTGGTCAAAAAAGTAATTCTGGGGCGATTATTGATAAACGGAGTTATTTATTGATTTATGAAAAAGAACTTTAATTCTGCGAAATTCAAGGAATTATGAATGATCTCTGTATAAGGGATTCGGTTCTCCCATCCGCTGGGTGAAATATTTGTTAGCCTACAAATTAGCTAAAATTAGCTGTTGAATGTGTCGTCCAGGACGAGATAGTCCTGCTCGCATTATATTCTCATCGTGCAAAAATGTGGACCTCCTTTAAACAGATAAGTAGATTTGTTGACCACGCCATTGTAATCTTGTTTGATTACCAATGTATAGGCCCTGGAAACGGTTTAGTTTCCCCTGAAAGACTTTCAGTCCGCAGTGTCTGTAGAAATTAGTATGCTTAAATAGAATCTTGAGACGTGTAGTTACAACTTTAGTGATATGTAAATTGCGTGTGGATCTGCAGATTCCAGTATTACCGACAAAGGCTGTGCTCGACCGACACTTATGGAATATAGTTACTCAATGCCGACAACTACTGCTCCAAGAATAGTACAATATCTTGACGTCTCTCGGTGACTCGTGGGCTTGCTTTGCTAGAGTTCTAGAAGAAATGGTTGGTGGTTTCTGTCCTGTGCACCGTAAATGGTATTTAATTGAATTCAATTGCTATAATATCGTGATACGTTTATTAAAAACGCGTTGCATCTGTGAGTGGTTATTTCACATACGTGCTGTGATTACATCATCAAAACTTCTTCAAAATACAATTCAGAGCGTCTTAAATTCTAACCCTCACCTATTAGTCTTGGATGAAAACTAAAGAATAAATAATAAATAAAAATTCATCACTTAGTTGACAACACAAAGTACGGATGCCCTGAGTTTATCCCTACAAGTTAGTGGTGGTGACAATTGATTGCATGCATGCATGTATATACCTTACAGAAGTTTTCTATTAATATATTCGGTTAGACGACGGTATAAATTTATCTGAGTCGTTTATATTTACTACACATTGTAACGTAAGGGGGAGCACAGGGCACTATTGTCTTATTTATCGAAAATATACTGGAATAATATTTGTTTTAATATTTTTCTGCAGTATGGTTAACGCAGTTGACACAAGTTTGTGAAGTACCAATAAAGATCTGTGACAATATTCTTCGGGAAAAACAATTGAAAAATGCCCTCAACTTGCGGAGATGTTATTGAAGTTCCTAGTAAGTAAACACATCGTTTATAAATACTATAATTATATTATTAGCACCTGATAAGAATGTTATTACAGAAGAAACATTAACCAATAACATTATTGTTTAATAGATGGTATGTTACGCAACAAGTAAACAAGTACCAAATATTCCTGTCTTCATTCACTAATATTAACTTTTTCTTTTCCTAATTCTATCTGAAAATATTCAATGTAAAGAAGTGTCAGATGATTGTTAATAACGTATTATAACGTACCACACATTCTAGTCACGTTTGCTTACAGACTTAATTGACGTTGACGCACATGCATTTATTACTAACCAACTATAATGCATCGTTGCTGTTCTACCCTTGGTCGCAAACCCTCGAATAATCTTTGAACAAACAATAACCAGAACAAAAAAACAACTTTGTGTTTTTAAACGCATTTCCTATCATAAATAAGTAAGTAAAACGACTAATAAATCCCAAGCTTATCCCACCTACCAAATGTATGTCAAGAAATAAAATCTATGTCAAGAAATAATCAGATAACTGCATTATCTTGCATACAAGGTACACTAGTCAAAACTATATAACATTCCATTGCAATATTCAACTGAAGGTATATTGTGAATATTCCATCTGTTCGTCTGCGATTTCAATTCATCTAGAATACCTTTTTATTGTTAGATGAATTGACGTCTGTATTATTGTTTGAATTGACTGCTATGGGGTCTCTGGATCCTATTTCTTGATTTTATATTATGGTAATATGACGCAGTTGTCACAGTTGTATAATATTTTTATGTATAATTATACTGGGATGAATGTTAATAATACTTGTTGTGCAATGTTTACATATTAAGATAATTGTTGATGATAATGCTTGAGTAAGTAATTAATTCAGTATTGTGGGTGTGGGTCGTCTAAAGGATATAGTATGTGGCTTGTATCTGCAAGCCACAAACCACAAACGATGAATTTAAGTAATGCTTACACAGAAGATAATAATATCATTTCGAACACACCACATTCATTATGAATAACTATTCTAATTTTAATTTTCATGAGTCTAGTTAACTACTCGAGTTAGATCATTCTGAGAGTGAATTTATGCACACAATCATGGAATCCATCAGATTGATTCACATCATGCTAAACGTAGGATACGAGGAAAAAACGAGTTCAACCATTTTCTATTTGCTTACTATTTGTTTGCATAAATGATATTTGTTAAATGTGATTCTGGTAATGTGCTTCTTAATTCTCAGATCTTTATTCTGTCATTTTAGGTATGGTTGGGCAATCCAGCGTTGTTGATGCTATCTCCAGCACAGACAGCGTTGGTACACATAGCGACGTATCTGGGCATACAACAATATGTGGGAGACCTAGAATGGATGTCGCTTGTGTTTTGGATTTACAGCAGCCACAGCACCTTCCTCAACGTAAAAAAGCACTCGAAGAAGTTAGACAAGCGTGTAATCTGGTCAATGCGAACATGCACCATATACAGGTAACCGAATTATCACAATCAGTACTATCAAAACTGATAATTAACCAAACGTACTTTTTCACAGTTTGAAAAACTCGATTTTGGGGAAGCCAACGTATTGGATACATTTTATAATGCAGATGTTGCAGTAGTGGACCTAAGTATTCAGCTGCAACAATCAGCTTTGTTTTATCACTTAGGTGTGAGAGAAAGTTTCGGGATGAAAGAAAACATTTTGTTGCACAATGATATGGACACAGAAGCAACAATCAGACTGAAGGTGAGTGGAGATTTTTTATTTGTTCTTTTTCTTCATAGAATTAACTGAGCGTTTTTCAATAAAATGGATTATTTTACTTTTAATTCTCTATCATCAACTGACTTCGACAATGTAAATACTTTGAATACTTTGCAGTAATAAGCCTTGACACAATTTATTCATACCAGTATTTGTTTTTTAAATACATTTCCTGAAATCACTTTGTGGTCAGTGATACTGACTCTTACCCTCATCATTTTTGATCAAATCAAAAATATAGATCTAATTGTCTTTCATGTACTATGTGTAGGAAGTAGAGTAACAAATAATACATAAAAAGACCTTGGATACTCATTATGACTAATATAAACTCACGAGCAATGGTTCCAATTAATGATGTTATTAATAGTCACCTTAATATGCAATTGGCCTTCTGCGAGTATTCCACAATAAGCAACCTAAGTGTGTTAATACTACAAAGTTTATTTTTTTTTAAATTTTTTATTTAATACATACGATTTATCAAAATAATGAAACACCGGAAGATGGCTGAATCGTTTTAGAGTGACCCATCCTTTTTTTTGAGCAGTAGATGTGGATGGAACGAATTATTCCTACACGCAGCCGTTATTTAATATCGACTTATTTTTTTATTTTAGTTGTCATGTGGTAGTTACACATTTGTAACATATCGAGTTGTGGAATGCGGCTCATGCGTAGCTACTAGCCCAGCCGCCAGCAGGTTAACTGGAGAAGAAGTGATAGATCCAAAGCAACATTTAACACTTAAACTCAAAAAGCTCTTCCAGGATGTCGAAGTCCAATCCAAGTGAGTGAATTGAAATAAATACTGAGTCATCTTTGACTGGTCTTAATATTTTATTGAGAGGTATGAATTATTCAAAGTTTGATCAATTTGACTCTTATATTTCTCACACTTGTTCTGCTGCAACAAAGATCACCTATAAATGAGAAGTCAACAGGTAAAATAGTAGTTATTGTTGTTATATACCTTATGTTCATGGTATTACTGTAGAATACATATGAGTTTTGGTTTGATCGGCAGAATCATTGACTGATTTTGTAAGGTTTGTGCCAAAGAGTAAACGATCTGATATAAGACAGCAAAACATATTAAGTAAAATCATTATATCCTCTTGTCTACCCGTGGATTGAATTTCTGCTAATGTATTTATTATAGTAGGGATTTGCATTCGTCTAGTATTGGAAGCTTGATTTCAAATAAATCTAAATTAGTTTGTTTAATTCCATGGTTATAATATTTACAGAGCCCACATGAAGGAAAAGTTCCTGGCAGATTTGCGCAAGGCACGTGAAACATATTCAGGCGCTGAACTATCCAGGGTATTAAATAATATGAGAAAACGATTAGATGACCCAAATGTTTTGTCGGGTGAAGTTGTGCTGAATGTTCTAATATCCTATAGAGAAATACAGGTGCGAGAACATTTCGAATTAATAGTTTCTCACCTAATAATTTCGCAGTACCTACAATTTTTAAATATTTCAGGATTATGACGCTATGGTGCAACTTGTGGATGATTTACGAACAGTACCAAATCACAAAAATTCTATCAATACACCAGCTATCCGCTATCTATATGCATTCGCGCTCAATCGAAGAAACAAAGAAGGGGACAGGGAGAAAGCTTTAAAAGTCATCGAAAAAGCATTGGAAAAGAAAGAAAATCATGTGCCTGACATGGTGTGTTTATGTGGACGAATTTACAAGGACAAATTTGTTGAAAGTAGACACATGGACCAGGAGAGTTTGAAGAATGCTATTCGCTGGTACAGAAAAGGGTTTGAGGTAATTAATCAGCAAACATTATTAAATACTTAGAAATATTTCCAAAATGAGTTCCCATTGGATAATTCTTGAATATTTCTCTAGGTACAACCAAACGAATATGCTGGTATCAATCTTGCAACACTTTTGGTAATAGCCGGGAATGAGTTTTCCAAAAGCGAGGAACTGCAACACATTGGAATGGTATTGAATAACTTGATTGGTAAAAAAGGAAGTTTATCCAGCCTAAAAGATTACTGGGACGTTGCTACTTTTTTTGAAATCAGTGTCCTGGCCGAGGATTATTCCAAGGCTATTCAAGCAGCTGAATGTATGTTCAAATTGAAACCACCTAACTGGTGAGTTTACGTTTAAATTCATCTACCTATAGTACTGGCTTAGTGACCACAATAATCCAAATTAATACTGTTGAATTCCTTATTCTGAATGTTAGGTATCTAAAATCAACGATAGGAAATATATCGCTTATCGACAGATTCCGAAAGAAGAATTTGGAAGTTGAGGCTTCGCCAGAAGAACAAGTTTTTGGTTTCTGGATCGATTACTTTGTGGAAGCTACTAAATCCGAAGTTGGCGATAGTATACGTTTTCCAGTGAGTTTTTGAGCCAATTTAGATTTCAACTGAGGAAAGATATAACCGATTAATTATTCTTTGTCATTATTATTCATTAGCTGCTTGTATTGGAGCCAACAAAAATTCTAATGCCAAGCTATGTAAATGTCAACCTTGGGGCTGAGGAAAAATCAATACAGATTTGGAACTTATGTTTGGACAGCCTAAAGGACAACTGTAAACAAGTTCATGACTGGCTCTTTACTGCAAATATGATTCGCAGTGTCAGTCTGTACAAAAGAGATGAACGCTGTCTATTCTTATACGTACACCAAAACTCTGACGATTTTCAAATGTATTTACCTTCCGTTCAGTGCAGACAGCGATTTTATGATCTAATTCTAGAAATGACAAGAGATCAAGAGGGTATGGTCGCAGATTTAGATGCATACTTAACTGACGACCAAATGAAGGTATGATCTTTCATCACTTTACTGGCACATCAATTTTAGTTTGATATTCGAACTAATCTGTTAATTTCTTTTAGTTTGAATATGAACTGGATGATCAAAACAAACGTACTATCCTTGGAAAAGGTACATACGGTGTTGTATATGCAGCTCGTGATTTAAACACACAAGTCAGAATAGCGGTAAAAGAAATTCCAGAAAGAAATCTTGGTGATGTACAACCCTTACACGAAGAAATCAAATTGCATAGTCAACTAAGGCATAGAAACATTGTTCAGTACCTAGGATCTGTCAGCGAAGATGGGTTTTTCAAAATTTTTATGGAACAAGTCCCTGGAGGTACGGATCAATTAATTATACAGTTTTAAATTCTCGTGATCTTCATTATATCTTGAAATATTTTGTAAGACATTCCCAGTTATTCGAGATGTATTCCATTTCAGGTAGCTTATCAGCATTGCTCAGATCCAAATGGGGTCCCCTGAAAGAGAACGAATCAACTATATCATTCTACACAAAACAAATTTTGGAAGGGCTCAAATACTTGCATGATCAGAAAATTGTTCATCGAGATATCAAAGGTATAATAAAACATAATACAGTCGCAAATAAACATGTGTATTATTATTCTAAAAATCTCTGTTCATTTAGCATCTATTGAAATTGATAATCCTTTTTTTAATTCAGGCGACAATGTTTTGGTCAATACATATAGTGGTGTGGTAAAAATTTCTGATTTTGGTACATCTAAGCGACTGGCAGGGCTTTGCCCGAGCACCGAAACATTCACAGGGACCTTACAATACATGGCACCAGAAGTCATAGACAAAGGACAGCGTGGCTACGGTGCTCCGGTTCGTATTTTATTTCACAATTGCTACTCCGTCATATTCAAGCATTAACAACACAGTTTGCTATAAGCACAAAATTTTGCTGCATATCAAATATTCCTTTGTAGACTTTTGCCAGTCAGCAAAATTAACGGATTACAAGACAAAAGCTACAAGTATAAAGCATTTCAGAGATAGCCAGTCGTGCCACTGGTTCCACTTGTATAGTCGTAGAGTGAATCATTATAATACAAATGTCGTAACTACTGAAAACATTCCTGTAGTACTGCTTATTACTAGTGAACCCATAACTTATGTAAAAAAATAATCCCAAATCATAAACAGTTCACACATACATTGTACATACATATTCAAACCGTGTGCGAATCAAATGACTTCTACAATCAAATAAAGATCTGGATTTGCACTCATATCTGCTTCGTTCTGTGTCGAATATTTGATTTTTCTTAACAAAGAAAATGCCACCGTATAGCAACAACATAATTTTGTGCATTTCTAGGCTGACATTTGGTCCCTTGGTTGTACAATAGTAGAAATGGCAACTGGCAAACCACCGTTTATTGAGCTGGGTTCACCACAAGCTGCTGTATTTAAGGTAAAAATTAATAACACTTTTTTTCAATTCCTAATTCTGGATAATCATAACAGTCTCATGCCAACAGGTGGGATTTTATAAAATACATCCTGAAATACCATCAGAATTATCGGAGCGAGCTAAAAGCTTTATATTACGGTGTTTTGAACCAAATCCGGACATCCGAGCAACAGCTGCTAAACTTCTCGATGATCCTTTTTTGACTGAGTGAGTTCGCCCTTGTTATTCATCAGTTTTTATTCCTCGATTTTGGTGGTTTCAGACGTGTAGTCGTGACTGATATATCATTGCAGAAAAAAGAAAAGTACGCGATTACCAGCACCCCCAGATTTCAGCCGAAGTATATCTGTACCAGCAGAGAGGCTTGAACGATTGGGGAAATTTGACAAAACAAATAATAACCACATTGTCACTACGCCACCAATCCAGTCTTCTCATTCTGATGATACGTAAGTTTAAGACTGTACGTCATTACTGTAAACAAATCATAACTGCAGCAAACGATATACAACAACTGCTATTACTTCAGGAGTATTGTGCTGTTGCATTTGTCTCATGCTCTGTTTTGTCTTCTGGCAGTGATTCAAAATCACAATAAACTATAAATCGTGATATGGAATGAATTTTTCGCGGCCTTTAGTTTGATAAAAAAATAAAATGCAGTTGACCAAAAAATTTGAAACAAAGTTTTTCTAATACAACTGTTGACTTTCATGCAAATCAAGTCCAATCGTAATAGTGCCCCAGCAACGTAACTGTATTTTATAAATATTATAAAAATGTTATGGACTTGAGATGACTTTTTACAAAATAACATCAACCTTGTATGGTCAGTAGAACGTATATTATTCTTTTAATTTCAATCAATGCTGGGATGTGTGGTCAGGAAGGCAGGATGCAGATTAGTTTTAAGATATATAGCGTTGATAGACACAATGAGAGCAGTAGTATATCACAAAGCATCCAAGGCATGTGCATTACGTGTATTCGCAATATAGTGCATTGAGTTTTTGGTGCTTTAACACGATCTTCTCAAGAAGATTTTACGTAATCGAATTAAATATGCGGTACTCCGATTTCAAAAAAGATCGAATAAAAATGAAAATGATTATGAAATTCTATCCTATTGTGGACATGGAGAGTTGGAGTTTTAAATATAGATGGTACCTTTTTCTTCATTTCACAAATTAAACTACCAGTATTAAATTTAATCAAATAATCCAATTAATACTCAATAGTTGAATGTATATAATTTGACTATCTTGAACTTCGTTGTCATTTGTGAGATTTTAGAAATAGTTACTAACAAGGACCCCCCTTGCCATTTGTATATTATTAAAATGAATAAATTTTCAGAGATACACCTGGGGGGTTCCTTACAAGATACACCAAGCAATAAAAGAAACTAGTTTATTACTATCAGAATTTTTAACAATTTAAATTGTGATCTTAGCGGAGGGTTAACTAAATCAAGCCCTTTGAGGGAGCGCAGTCCGGCCCATCTTCTCTCTCCTATCAGCATGCCAACTGCTCTTTCTTTCAACAGGTATGGTAGTATCGTGAAACACAATGTTATTTTCCGAAAAATATTTTCAGTGCAGCATAAGCACGGCTGCGATCATTGATACGTTTGCAAGCAAAAATCATTTTCTGCTCAACGAACAGCTAATTAAATTTATACTTCTTAACCACGTATATTTTGATTCCGTAATTTTGTAGGTTTTAACAGACTAATATATCTAAGCGTACAATTAGTTGTCTCAAAATTGTTAGCTATAAAAGTTATACTCCAACATTATATATGGATTGTGTGCTTTAAATAATCAGATTCATTGCTTTCATCCATCTAATATTTGTAACGTGAAAATCTGTCAAGTACGCTCCGAGTGTTATTCGATGAAGGCGATTAAATAGCATTTCTATTCTACATTTTAAACCTTGAGTAATTGTAAATGTCAACTAACACTTTTGTTTTTAATTAGTACAATCGGAAGCACTCCATCAATAGAAGCTAGCGAATCTGACACCACAGGACCTACTATGACCAGAAGAAGTTCCTCAGGTGGGCTACTGTCACCTGAAGTAGAGCTAACTGGTAAGATCTGTTGATACGATTCATGACATAAAAAATAATTAAAAACTAGCAGAACGATTGACGTATAAAAATTTTATAACTTTCCAGGTCAGCCTGGGCATAAAGTAGGCGAAGAACAGGAAGGCTTTTATTTATTGAAAAAAGATAGTCAGCGCCGTATGACTTTAACTAGGGTTTTGAGTCAAGATGAAGCAAAAATATGTCAAGTTTGGATAAGCAGTATATATCAAGACGTTGGTCAGACCGTTTTGCATATGGTAAAGTTTATTTTCATACTTATACACTTATGAAGCTACACTTCAAGAGCTGAAGGAAAACCATAAGTGTGCGCCTATTTACATGATTTTATTCCAGAATCATTTAGAACTACTGATGCGCGGTCTCAGAGATTATATCTCTGAACCAAATCAAAGCGTCCTCACTTCAGCGATTCGGACATTGAAAGAAGATTTAGACTTTGATTCAACTGCCATCAATCAACTCCATTTGGCTCTTTACCTGTTTCAAACTGCTGTTAACGAGGTTCTCAGACTCCACAGCATTAAACCACATTGGATGTTTGCTCTAGATAATCTAGTCAGGAACGCTGTTCAGGCTGCTATTACTGTTCTATCTCCTGGTGAGTTTAAACTCAAATATTTTCAAATATTGTATGAATTATCTGTGAGTTTTCTGAGATCAGATATTTGTATGAAATTATAAATCATAAGATGTTTGTTCATAATCCATTGCATCTTGGTATTCACATGATGCTCATCTTTCATCACATTTAATATAAAAATAGCGGTATTTACCACGCTCGAGCTAATTTGGCTCTGCTTAAGCAAGTTGGGTTGAGTATACCAAGCACACTTATGAAATCATATGTACGTACAGACACACGTGTTTGCCGTAAATGTAACATATGCCGCATGTTTAACATCACATGTTTGCATTCAGTATATTAACATGTCAACTCTAAAAATATTGCTGAAAAAAAATTTACCACAATTATGAACTTCACCTAATATTGCTTCCCAGTTTACAGGGTACTTTTGTGTAGTTACAATCCGACAAAGTGAATAGTCCTAGTGTTAGATACAATTCAGGATGGTTGAAACTTATAAGCTGGGTATTAAATTAGCATAAAAAATATTCGCGGGAATCTTAAATTATTTTCATGAATATGTCGTTTTCTATCAACTTTAGTTGGCTGCTTGACTTACAAGTTCCTTGATTTTCTATCCCTCAGAACTTGGTGCAAATTTGCTGGGTCACGAGCGAGGTCAATCAGGTGTCGATGGTCCGGAAGAAGGTTCGACATCAGGTGTATCGACAGTTAATTCTGTTAAATCACATAAAACTCACGACTCCCTCGACAATAAATATTGGCGAGAATATCAGGATCAGATGGGAGCTCTAAAGACTGAAAACATGAAACTAATGCAGGAGCTACTGGATAGCCAGAAAGTCTATCAAACTATGTTACAGCAGGCAATCGGAGATCAAAAAGTACAGTTAGGAGCGTTGTCTCAGTTATGTGACTCAATTAGCAGAAGAACTCACAGACAAGAATCAGGGTATGTGCAAACATATTTTTAAATTTACCTGTGATGATAAAATATCTGTGATTATGCTACTGAATCATCAATCGATTCTGCAGCTACAATTCAACAACATCCGGTGGAGAAGCTGTATCTCCTCATCCAGCATTTTTACCGCAGATCAGCGTTACTGATCACAATGTAGATTCCACTGACACTCGACTAACAGAATGGTTGCAAGGTCTTGGCGTAGATGCGTCATCTGTAGATAGGGTGAGTTTAACCATTTCATACAATTAGACTCGGTTGCTTATGAATGTATGTCTCATTTTTTCTAAATAATTGATTTGATAGTTTCTCTATGAAGAATATACCTTGGAAGATGTTTTGTTCCACGTTAGCAGAGAAGATCTCCGCAGGCTAAACTTGAGGTGAATTATATATTTTCAAATTCTTATTCAAATATTTGTTTGCTAAATTATTCTTGGACTTTATGAAACAGGGGCGGTATCGAGCTGAGGATATGGAAGGCCGTTCTACAGCATCGAAAGGAGAATGATATTTGAAATTGAAGAAGATAAACAAATAATTGATAGATCACAAATCAATTGGAGAGTTGATCGACTCAATAATGATGAACGAATTGAACTTCAATAGACTGCTGTAATAGAGATTACTCTGTACAATAATCTGATAGTGAGTGCCTTATTGAAACAATCTTCGTACATAATGAGCGAGAGAAAGATTAATTATTACCATTGTGTGTTTTCAAATGTCATAACTTGCAAAATACAGTAACACAATACTTCCTAATGTAAAACCATTTGTCTTCCATGCGTAGCTACAGTAAACTTGATAAAAATAGATCTGTAAATAAGTTTTATTTCTGTGAATTTTAATGTACTAAAATATTGACTCAAATATGCAATACAATTCATGTACGTATGAACCAATATTGTTGCTTTTAGTTCAATTGTACGAATATTGTTATATTATTTGATCCCGTTACTGATTTTCTCGTAAAGTTGAAAATCAGGAATGAATACTTCAAAGTATTGTCTATTGCTGTTGTACTTCTATGTATTCAACAGTGAAAGAGTTATTCTTTGAGTCAGCCAACGCTCAAAGCGTTGACTAAAAATTTCGACCGCTTCAAGGATGCTTCAAGTCAAGTTGGAAACTGAACCCCATAGAATCCAGATTTGGACTTGGCATGGTTGTGACGACGGTATACATTTTGAATTACTGTTGGAGTTACTTGTATGTTCTCAGTGATATCGTTGAGTCTCCGAATCTACACTCAACATTGATTACTTATCGAGAAACTCATGCCAAATATACGCTCTAAGCATCAAGTACGTACATCACATCACGTATATGTATACATATGTATATGTTTTCACTTGTAGCCTTGTTGAGCAGCATGTGACACGTCTGTGACGTTATAATACTCATTATTGTAACTTCAGTCACGCACATGCGTACACATAGTAGATACGTGAGTGTAGATATGGTAGGTAGTATACCTATACACTCAGCAGTGGATATACATATTCAACTTCGATGACGTACTTACATACCACACGCATACCACAGGTGTTACATACGAAACAGAACAGCCGCTGATTCATACAATTCTTTTGCAATTCTCTTAGCGGTAGACCAGTGTAGATGAGTTGATAATATTAGCCACGATAGTCATTTTGCCAGTACGTCTTCCATCGTTCGAGAAGTTCACTCATCTGCAAGCTGCCACAGCATAGATTTCAATCGTCGATAACAAAACATCGTACTTATTTCTAACCCGGTGAGTTTTGATCTGTTACTCCCGCTTTGGATATGCGGACCATGGAACAGATTTTCCTGTTTTCTTTTGCGTGATATTTGCATTTTTCAGTGACTAAACACCTCCGGTGAGCGTAAGGTTGCATGTAGATAATGATAAATCAGACAAAATATTATTTGCTTCCGGTATTGGAATAGTAACAGCTAATTGTGAGTGTATATGAACTGAACATCACAAAACTGCCATTTCTGTTTCAGATTGAGGTATTTTGCATAACAAACGACAACAATGAGCTACGGATACCAAGTAAGTGTTGTATTATCATCACTATGGCCTTAGGTTTTTGTTTTGGCAATGTTGAATAACAGTTTTCTACTCAATCTGGATATTCACATTATTCCTTCATGCATACCTTGTGTACCATATCCTACAAGATCTTAACATGTTCCCATATTTTTTATATTTATATCAAGAAATTCCCTTATGCATGACTCGAGTATGTGAAAGCCTAACGATCTAAATGGAAATTGAAGGAGTATTAATAGGAAAACTTTCTCCCTCATATACACAAATATTGTCTTCTTTTGAAACACATGATGCAACTACAGTCAGAGATAGTATCTGATTTGATGTTATCTTTGTTTATTATTAAGGGACCTCCGGTGACATCATTCTCTGGCCAAAGGCCCCCGAATTCCTTTGGAGCCCCACCTGGTGCCCCAACAGCACCTGGAAATTCACCTTATCCTGCAAATGGTATAGGGTTTAATCTCTCCCCTGCACCCCCAATTGGCTTTGGAATGCCACAGCCTCACTCCCCTTATTCCTCCATACCTTATCCCTCAAATCAGTCTCAATCTTCACTACCTTATTATCCGCATAGTGGACAACATCCAATGTCCCAGCCTCATCAATACAACATGCAGCAATATACAACTGGTGGCTCTTCTCCTCAGTCGTGTAGTTCTACAGTCTATCCAGGAAGCAACCTATCAAACTCGGCTGCTAATAATCCTTATCCGTCAAATCCAAGCCATACAGTGTACCGAACTCAGTCAGCATATAACTCAGCAAGTTCTACTTCGCATCTGGGCCAGTATAGTCGGCACCAGGCAAACTCTGCTTCGTATCCAAACAGTAGTAGACCCTTTCCACAAAACGCATCCCGTCCAAGTAGCGCTAATCACTACCCACAAAATTCGAGTCTATATCCAAGCATGTGTAGTCCCGGGGGGCAGGGGATGGCAGCAGCCTACTCTCAGCATATCAACACACCTACTTTGCCACCTCGGCATATAGCCCCGGCCCCCCGACGATCACGTCCACAGGCTAAGGTAAGAGTTTGAAATTGATCATCCAATTGAATGAGATTGCAACAATCTGTGTGTAAGAAACGTACATACCATGCACACTAAATAAGATTAGGATTTTATTGATATGTCTCATTATTCGTCTTCTTTCAGGCACCAACAGTTTCACGTGTGAATCACATTAGATATAAATTGAAAGACTATTGTTTCTATTCTTTTAGCTTTCCCCAACTGTGGTACCATGGCGAGATTTTGATCCACGAGCAGATGCAGAGGCACTACGAAAGGCTATGAAAGGATGGGGAACTGATGAAAAAACGATTATTCACATCTTAACCAATCGCAGCAATCTGCAGCGTCAAGAGATTGCCTCGCAGTTTAAAACTCTTTATGGCAAGGTAGAGTAATTATGTTTGACAAATTTTATCTCCAATTTCATTGGCTGAATTTAAAAATGCAAAGTCTGAATAAATAACCAATTGTTTAGGATCTAATCAAGGACTTGAAATCAGAATTGTCTGGCAACCTGGAGACCTTGGTCGTTGCATTGATGATCCCTCTTCCCCAATACTATGCCAAAGAATTACACGACGCTATGTCTGGTATAGGTACAGACGAATGTGTTTTGATTGAAGTTCTTTGCACCATGTCTAACCACGAGATTCGCGTCATCCAGCAGGCTTATCAAGCTAGTAAGCATCCTGCTACATATTTTATCTGTATAATATCCGCTTTTTCATATCATGTAAATGAAATACGTTCAAATCATTCTACACAGTGTATGGAACAAGTTTGGAAAGCGATCTGAAGGGGGATACATCTGGCAGTTTCAAACGCCTCATGGTTTCCTTGTGCTGTGGTAATCGAGATGAATCATTTGATGTGGATCCTGCTGCAGCCCAAGAAGATGCTCGTGCACTTCTCAGAGCTGGTTCGCAATTATTTTAAATCTCAAGCTATACAACATCTATGCTTCATAGCTTGATAATCTATTTCGCTTGCAGTATTAGTAGCCAAATGTTATTTAGAAACAGCCAGGTGAGTTTGACTACATTAGTCAATACTTGTCCAATCTGATTTCAGGAGAGCTACGATTTGGTACAGATGAGTCAGTATTCAATCAAATTTTGGTGCAAAGAAACGTGGCCCAGCTGCGACAAATATTTGCAGAATATGAAACCATGACCGGCCATGATATTGAGAAGGCTGTCGAAAACGAATTTTCTGGGGATATCAAAAAAGGCCTCCTTGCAATTAGTATGATTCTTTTCAACCTTCTGACATTTCAATCTGTTTTCCGCAACACAGTAATAATATTCCACAATCATTGCAGTCAAATCTATAAAAAATCGAGCCGGCTTTTTTGCCGAGCAACTCTACAAAAGTATGAAAGGCATTGGGACTCAAGACAACCGCCTCATTCGACTGGTTGTCACCCGCTGTGAAGTTGACATGGAAGAGATCAAGCAGGCTTTTGCTCAGCAGTACGGCAAGTCCCTTGAAGATTTCATAGCGGTTAGTATATTCCTTGGTCTTTGAAACAATTCTGTAATTCACATCACTTCAAAGAAATTGTGAGATAAGTCATTGAATTAATTTCATCGTAATTTTTAGGATGATTGTTCAGGAGACTACAAGAAGTGTCTACTGGCTCTGGTCGAATGAATGCTGAAATAGGCTTACGTGACCCACCTATGTGAACAGAATAATCTGTGATTACATAAGTATGCATTTATAATGATTTAAATTACCGAAGACAAAGTTAACACGATTGCGATTGCGTCCATTAATCTCTGTTTTTGAATTCCTAAATTTCATAAGTTCTGGCCAAATATTGATTAGTAGCTACTATTCCGATTACTATGTGGTATATGGAATTTTTAAATGACTGGTTGATGTTTTTCTAATTACAGAGGTATGGATGTATTGCCACAGGTCAAGAATTATATTTATCGATGGCAACAATAGTTTGAAAGTGCAGGATATTTATCTTACACCCAATTATCTGTTACGTTCATTTAATAGTTTTTGAGAAAAATATTGATAGTTTTTGTATTATTTTAACGAGAAGTAATTCCTCGTTAATTGATTCTCGTCGATTAAATCTGAATCTAATTAGATGCTTTAAAATATAAAACAGACTTTTACATTGCCGTAAATGTACGTGTAAACTATTGTACTACTAATTGATATTAGCGTAAAAGTCGAATCTTCCGTGCCAATAACGGAAATTATAAATTTGTTCATCGCATGCCAATGCATTGTTCATAAAGAATAAGATCTGATTGTGCGCTTTCCGTCGCTATATAATCTGAATCGACATTCGTAATATTTGTGTTCCTATGTTGAAATCGTCCCAGAGTTTACACCTACGATTTCCTCTATTTTTGGATATACCTGTACTATATAATCCAAATATACACGCGTATGGTATCTGAAATATTTATATATATATATATATATATGTAGAGTCTAATTGAATTGTTGATTATAATTCTATAATTATACACATTCTTTGTCACCATTATTCTCGCGCTTTTAGCGCTGATATTTTTACAAAGGTTGACTCGTATGCGAAATAAATTTGCTGTCCCTATGCTGTTCTCGCCAATGAACATTTAAGTCTCCTGCTAGCATTCTTTGTATGTATCAAAACCACGAATCCTGGCATAAAGGTGCAATTTCATGCTGACGCTTGACGCAGATTTTTAGCGTCAAATGTCGTCACATAGTATCATTTTGACAGACATGCCATCGAAATTATGAATGGACAATCATCATCATCCATTCATCATGATCATCTGTGATCTGATCACAGATTTATTCCAAATTTTTTTGTCGATTTTTTGATCAATTTTCCAATCAGCTCATCTCTCCAAGGCTCTGAAGACGCATAATGGTATGCAATCAATGTTGAACCATCTCAGATTTATTCGCAGATTTTTTCTAATTTTTTCCGATTTTTTTTAGATTTTCAAAAAAATTTGTCATTTTCGGCCCTGGGTGAGTGCGGGCCCCTGAAATTACTTGACGGCCCTATTTTTAGGCTCCGCCTCTTCTCTCAGCCCCGCCCATCGCGAGTACATACGTCAGGCCATGTATTGCGGGTCGGAGATGTATTGCGTTGACTGATGCTAACTATGTATACATCTCCGACCCGCAATACATGGCCTGACGTCAAGGGGCAAGAAACTTAGGTTTTTAGTTCATCAAAATTCCGCCACATGGCGCTAGCTGTACCTGCGATGGGCGGGGCTGAGAGAAGAGGCGGAGCATAAAAATAGGGCCGTACAAGTAATTTCAGGGGCCCGCACCCACCCAGGGTCGAAAAATATTTTTGAAAATTTAAAAAAAATTAGAAACGACTTTGGAATAAATCTGGGATGGTGTAACTACGGTTGTATACTATTAGTCGTCTTCAGGGCCTTGAAGAGATGAACTAATTGAAAAGTTGATTGAAAAGACCGAAAAAAAATTGGAAAAAATGTGAAAAAAATTGGGAATAAATCTATGATTATGATCACAGATGATCATCATGAATAAATAAATGATGATGATTATCCATTCATAATTTCGATGGTGCTTCTGTCGAAATAATACCTCGTGACTATATTTGATGCTTAAAAATCTGCGTCAAGCCGTCAAGCGTCAGCATGAAATTGCACCTTAAATGATGATTAAATTATTTGTGGGAACACCCATCCCACGACTACGTCATGACAGCCGGAAGCGTCGAGGCGCCACGCACAGTGGAAAAAGTAGAACAGTTGCATGTAGCACGTATTGATACGTATGTACATACGTACAGCGTACGCGTACGTACGACTTACGTACTTGACGCAGTACCCGGACTCCGGACCGCAGGGATCTCTACCCGGCACTGAACGTTTTGCGAAGGTGTTTCATAAGTTTGATGGGTCAAGTGTTGTCATCCTTTGATATCATTTAACCGGTAGGTACATTTTGTATACGTATTACAGTTAGTAGTAAAGTAATAATTATCGAAATAGTTTTAGACTAATTGGTATGGTGATCGGAATCTCCGTTTATTTATGATGGATTTTATTTAATCGTAATGATTGACCTTGATACAACCTCATTTATTACACATCACTACTATAGCTCTAGCGATTCTTATGAATAAAGAAGTATCAAACTTATCTTCATAGTCAGTGATCTACAACATTGGTATTACTCATTACAGATTGATTGCTTATCCCGAACAAATATGAACTACGGATATCAAGTGAGTATTATTATTTGCAAAATCCATGTTATTTTTCGCACGAATTTGCAAGCTTAAATCAATGTCTGCCTGCCATGTCTTCAAGTTGGTTCATGTCCAGACCTTAGTAGCTTGAGCCATTGATATCGTTTGCAACAAGTTATTAGTTGTACAATTAGATTGATTACATAACTGTTGTCAATACCGAGTAAACATCTGCGCACAAAAACGCTCAATTCATACGTTACGAATGAGTTCCAGATGTTCTATTTCTTGCTTCAGGTACCTGATGACGTCAATTCTTGATCATTTGTCATAACGGAAAAATGACTAACTTTTTACGCCAGTTTTTCCTCGTTTATGTTTTCTCTAAACTTTTCTGAATAAGATAAATCGGGAATCATACACCAGGGCTACTTTGTTGTTATCGGAAAGCTCGGGTTTTCCTGTGTTTATTTCAATTGATACCTTAATCAAACTTCTTGATAATAATCAGACGTTTCCGGCAATTTGCACTATAGGTAAACCACAGACTTTTGATAATAAAAAAAACCGTGTGTAATCTATATCAACGGATATGATTATTGAAACTGCTATAGGTAGTCCAAAAGAAATGGTAGTGCTGTCTTTGATTAATTGTAAGTGCAGGCTCAAAAAAACCCCAAACAATTTTACATTGATTCAATTAATTTTGATCATTCAATTTCTTTACATTATCAAGGGATCTCCAGGGATGCCTTATCCAGGCCAAAATCCCCCAAATACGTTCAACCCTCCTCAGGGTGTTCCCGGAGCGGCACCTTATCCTGGCAACAGCAATCCAGGATATAATTTTCCTTCAGGTCCCCCAGCAGCTGGAATTCCCCAGCCGTATTCCCCTTACTCTTCAACTCCCTATCCTTCTAATCCAGCTCAACCTTCCATGCCATATGGACAACCACAGCCAATCTCCCAAGCGCAACAGTACGGCGTACAACAAAATGTTCCTCCTCGCTCTTATCAACAGCCACCACAGAATTCAGGTCATGTCTATCCAAGTAGTCAGACAACTCAAGATTCGTCACAGTACGCTCAAAATTCTTATCCAGGTGCCAATCCACTATTTCCATTGAATAATTCTCCATTCCCACCAGCTTCTAACCAGTATCCAAACCAAACTACTCCTCATGCACAGAATCCCACCCCTTATCCTAGTCACTCTGCCCCTTATCAGACTAATTCGGCATCGTACCCAAATAATGCCAATCCCTATCAACAAAATGCGACTTCATTACCGAGCAATGCTACTCCTTATTCACAAAATTCAAACCCATATCCTGGTGTGGGAAATCCTGGGGGACAAGTCTATGCTCAGCATGTGAACACAACACAGTCAATACCGCCCCAACATGGTGCCCCAGGGCCCCAACGAGCACAGGTCCAAGCAAAGGTAAGATGAGTAAACAACTGAGTTTACAATGTTGACTATTCAAATTATGTGTTTTATTTTTTTTTTATGTTTATGCTCTACAGCTTACATTATCTAACACAGCCACATAGATTTTTAAACAACGTGTACTAGTAATATTTATGAACATTCTTTTGATGCAGCCTTCCCCAACTGTAGTGCCCTCTCCTGGCTTTGATGCACGCGCAGATGCTGAGGCATTGAGAAAAGCGATGAAAGGATGGGGAACTGATGAGAAAACTATAATTAATATTCTTGCCAACCGCACCAATGCTCAACGCCAGGAGATTGCCATGCAATTTAAAACTCTTCATGGCAAGGTGCGAAATAATTTACAGAAAGTTTTAACAATATTATTTCCACTATTTACCGAGCAATCTTTCTTCCAGGATTTGATCAAGGATTTGAAATCTGAACTCTCTGGCAACTTCGAACTTCTCATTGTTGCTATGATGATTCCACTTCCACAGTACTATGCTAGAGAGCTACATGAGGCACTGTCAGGCATGGGCACTGACGAAGGTGTTCTGATAGAGGTTCTCTGTACCATGTCGAATAATGAAACACGCATTATTCAGCAGGCCTATCAATCCAGTGAGATAATTTGAGAATAACATATATTGTTGTTGGCTCCTGCAATTATGCCAATTGTACTATCAATCAACAATTTATGATTTTCTGACATAAATGATAACTGTAATTCTTCACACAGTGTATGGAAGGTCCCTGGAAAGCGATCTAATGTCAGATACTTCTGGCTGTTTCAAACGCCTCATGGTTTCCCTGTGTTGTGCTAATCGAGATGAATCATTCAACGTGAATCAAGCCGCTGCGCAACAAGATGCTCATGCCTTACACAGAGCTGGTTTGTTACTATTTTGAAGTTGTAAATCAAACTGGCAACATTCTCACTTAGCAGTGAAGGATATGGAACATCTCATTTGAAATTCACTATTTGACTATTCATTATAAAATTAACGCAGGTGTGCAGCAGTTTGGAACTGATGAATCAACCTTCAATCAAATTTTGGTACAGAGAAATCCGGCGCAACTACAGCAAATATTTGCTGAATATGAAGGTATTGCAGGCCATCCAATCGAGCAAGCCATAAAGCAGGAATTCTCTGGTGACATTGAGAAGGGTCTTCTCGCAATTGGTGAGCTTATGCGTATTCTGTCTCCCAGTTTTTTTTCTACATTTTTTTATAAACTGCAGTGTTTCAGGCTTCGTGCCAACGTACAAGTTACTTAATAAGGTTTTTGAATTATAGTTAAATGTGTGAAGAATCGTCCAGCTTTTTTTGCGGAACAATTGTACAAGAGTATGAAAGGATGTGGAACTCAGGATAACCGACTTATTCGACTAGTTGTGACTCGATCTGAGATTGACATGAAGGATATCAAACACGCATTCGTCCAACAGTATGGCCAGTCTGTCGAAGACTTTATATCTGTAAGTAGCCCGATCAAGCAATTTATTGTCGTGGTATTGCTAACAAAACCTTTACTTCACAGAGTGATTGCACTGGGGACTACAAGAAATGTCTGCTTGCGCTAGTTTCCTAACTTGTGTCAAACTGGTATCCATCTTAATTAAAATATTACGTTTGATGTTGTTTTGTCTAGTGAATATGTATCAACACTGGAAGTTGCTCTACATTCATGAAACAAAAGATATCTATTAATTACCTCGATCAATGAATACGTGTTCGCGTGGGAATCTTTAAACGCAAAAATAACATATAAGATGGCTGTTTATATTTATAACGTTGGATCTTTAAATTATACCTAAATGTTTTGTCTATTGTCGATATTGTTGTTTGATGTGATTAACTTAATCATAATCACAAATTACTGTTACTCAATCATGAGGTACTATGGCCAATCGTTTACATGAATCATTGATAAATTTGATTATGATGATGATCTTCAAGATAATCTAAACACTAATTAAACATGAGGACTTCCGGATTACTGCAAGTGTAATGACCGTCAAACATAGTGCTTCCATTATATCGCTTTTGCCATAAGAATACAGATCAACATTTTGATTAAATGTGAATGTTGCTGTACCGAAGTCAACAATATTGTACCCTGTTCAATCCACTGAAATGTATGTATATCATATACCATACATTTCAGTGGTTCAATCCAAATCGATTAGTGAAAAGATAAGATCTGATTGTGTGCTTTCCGTGGTCACTTAAATGAACCTGTTTACAGTAGCTTGATATAAAATATTTCTATAAGATGAGGTTCTATTATGAAATATTGGTGAATGCTTCTATTTTTTACATAAAACTTTACATATATTTGCTAAACATGTATACTATGTATTAACTGAAGAATCATTGTGAACTGGAACAATCCAAAATTGTGCTTTTGTTATTCAAAGTCATTTAATCTTCCTAGTGCGCCAACAAATGTTGCCGAAGCTATTGCTGCAATTGGGCTTCTATTTTTGTAGAAATGTTTCTGTATTTTACTTGCAATAAATATATCTTACTGTTCGTCAGAGGAAAAGTTAATTCGTGGAATTTTCTAGTAATTAAAACCATTTACTGAGGACTTGAAAATCGTGTTCATATATCTACCCAAACGATTAAAAAATTACATTGTTAATAATTGCGTGGGTTTCAAAGGCTCGCCAAGGTCCGTCTAATGTGTATGCTTGATCAAAAGCACGGAATATTCTGCTGGTAAATCAGGGGTCTCCTACGACGCGAGACTCACTTACCGCGGACAGATTTCTACCCTAGGCTGAACTGTTTTTCGCAGAACTTCAGTCATCCTGGCTCCATGTCTTCTCAAAGCTAAATTCGTCGCTTGCGACTCCGAGCGGTGCGAGCATTCGTCACCCGAGTTGCTCCGTGTTAAATTTGCGGGCTGTGTTTGGGGTTACAACGATGTATAAGCAGGACCTTTAACCCTTGTGGACAGGGTCATACCTTCGGTATCAAAAAAAGGAACAAAAACCCTTGTGGATGATTTCATCCCAAGCATTATATGGCAGCTCGAAATATGTTGATAATTAATTGTTGGTGTGATAAAGTCAAGCGATGTGTATGACTCGAGTCAAAGTATTGGAATAATTTATTATTTAGCAATTTCCCGGTACAATGCATTTGGGAGCAAACGTTCGTGTAACCAAAATGGGAATTGGAATTACTTTAGGTCTTCTATGCCTTTTGTACTTCTATATGCACAGAGGACCGTCTTACTCCAGCATAGACAACCGAGATGTTGTCTCTATGAAAGCTCTACTAGCTGGTGCTATCAAAGCTGCTGAAATGGGTGGAATTGAAGTGGTTTCTGTCCACAGCAATATACACGCACTTAATCTTGCCAGCAAAGGAAAAACTAAAGAAGGTATTGTGTGTGACAGAAGCTCAACACAGCTCAAGTCGATTAAAATGAATTTGATTTGGTAAATCTCTGTAATTAATTATTGTAACTTCCAAAGGTGTGAATGATCCAGTAACAGCTGCAGATTACCGATCGCATTGTGCAATGTATCAAGCTTTGATTAATGCATTCCCAAAAATAACTGTCATATCAGAAGAACTGTCTGTAGGCTGTGATAAAGTAGATACTCCAGACTTAAAAGAGACTTTGAAAAATTCTGGGCAACTTGACGTCGGTTATGATAGTCCGGTGAATGCCAATGACATTACTGTGTGGATTGATCCTCTAGATGCTACGAAAGAATTTACAGGTTGGAGTGTGTGAATAGTCTAGTCTAAAATCATATGAGATATGGATTTGTATGCACAGATCTTTTGACAATTTTTTGGATGTTTCAATACATTCACACACACACAACATAATAGAACTCTCATATCTACTTCCAGAAAATTTGGTGCAGTATGTAACCACGCTGGTATGTGTTGCTGTGAAGGGCGAACCGGTAATGGGAATCATTCATAAGCCTTTCAGTAAAGAGACATATTGGGCTTGGCTTAATCATGGTGTATCAACAAACTTAAACGTTCCAAAAGTAATGATTTCCAAAATCCTCCACCTAACGAACCTTCCAATTTAGTAAAGCAGTCATAATGTTTTATTGTATCATTATCAATCTTTTCAAAAACGACCTCTTAATTTTAATAATATATTTGTGATGAAATTTATTTCAACAGCCAAAGAAAGGTAGAACTCCAGTTCTCATCGTATCACGATCTCACGCTGGTGGGGTCCATAATGTATCAAAAGCAAAGTTTGGTGATGATGTGCAGATAATTTCTGCCGCAGGTTCAGGTGGATATGCTAAATCTTAATGATGTTTGAATGCTCTTCTTCAAGTTTGCATATACAGTTCTCATTTGAACAAAATCTCAACCAAACCATTCTAACTGCATAATGATTTTGTACAGGATATAAATCTTTAGAAGTTGCTGTTGGAAATGCAACGGCTTATTTACACATAACTGCCATTAAAAAATGGGACATTTGCGCTGGAGCTGCCATAATCAGGTGAGACTCTCAACTTACAATTTTGATTTCGTAAACCTTACATAATGGTGATCTTTTAGCAAATTTGAATACCGGTATGAAGAAATTTTGAACTCTTCTTAAGAAAATTGTCACGATATTTTTTTGATTTTATGACACAGTTCGCTGGGTGGTCAAATGACTCCGCTTTACAGCCCACCACCAATTCAATTTGGTGCAACGGATCCAACATTCTTAAGTACTGGTTTGCTAGCTACAATGTGCGACCATCAGTGGTACATGCAAAAGTTGAATCTTGCTGGAATATGAAACCCCCATCACCACACAATGGACGCTTTCTATTGACAAAATGTCAACCATCTCCTGATTCTAAGGATGTTTTTTATCCGATTACTAAATATTGATAGTAAGAAGAATCATTGATTGTTTTTTTTTCTACGTTATAATTTATGTAGTGAACAGTTTTTCAACTCAATTTACCTAGTTCGTCTACGTTGTAATATATATGTACATAAGATTCACCTATGTGAATTCTTTTGGAGTATGGACGTGAAAGAGTAAGCTCAAGTATATAACATCAACCATTATCAGATAGGAAAAACAATGTAGACAATAAATTATAATGCTACTTGTACCCCATTCTTTCGTATCTTGATTTGTGATGGGAAATATAGTTGTTATCGGTTGTCCGACTGTTCTTTTTTTATTTAGAATCTACGATTATTCGATTTTTTAAACACTGACATTCGCTATTATTAAGTTATACGTGCAGATACATGTCAGACATCATGACACATCACGCTTAGGTTCGGAACACCTCCTCACCTCCTAAAAACTATCGAGAAAACATAACAATCAAGGTGTGCCAAATTATCATGATATTGCATGCATACATGCTTTTCAATTACGGAAGTTCTTTAGTCCTCCTGGTCCTTCTAGTACGAAGTATAGTTACTCAATGTTCATACTCTTGATACGCATGCCAACATCATGTTGTACGTATGTACATAATATTGTATCTCATTAGTTATAATAATGATCCATGCGAAATGAATTCATGATGTACGTACTACGTACGTATGTACTACATACGTACCATAATTATCGTAAATGTACCATATATTTTGTATAATCCGCAATCCTTGGTCTTCAGTAGTAGGAAAAAATACAATAATCCTCCACGATAGCCATTTCATAAATAAAATTATCTGAAAAAAAATTTCAAATATACTACGTATGTTCCCGGTATCTGCCAAGGTGCTATTACACGCATGCGACTGCGACAAGCCACGACAAGCGTCGCGCGACAAGAATCTGCTGATTCACTGAAATTGAATGGGGTAGGGATGCACCTCTATCATAGCCGAACCAATTTTTTGTCGCACGCTTCGCAAGAAAGTAAACCTTAAGGCGGTCTCAAGCAGCGTCGCCTTCGCGAAGACCGTCTCATTGGCGAACTTGACAGTATGAAGATGTTCGGGCTATGTCTAAGATGAAAATGGGGCATCAAGTGCTCGTGAATAAAAGACGCGCATTTTAACGTAATTTCTTGCGGGTTGTGTTTTATGCAGTTATAACGGCATTCAAGGGGTCTACTGTTTCTTTCGACGCCTAGGAAAACAGTTATCTACCCCAAGACACCTTAAGTCGTAACTTTGTTTAATCATTCATAGTTTTCTTGATGGTCAGATCATCCACTTGTTGCACGAGTTTGATTTGAATTTCAGTATTTCCTCGAACAGGAAAAGTTCGAATAGAACACTCATTACTCGTTTACTTGTTATTCGTCAAAGTGTACACTTCTACTCGGAAGTGTAGTCATCATTCTTTTAATCGTTAGAAATGGCTCAGAATGATTGCGATGTGCAGATTAAATACATATATGATTTGCCTTTTCTCGAACGAGCAGAGCTATGTAGACTTCTGAACCAGGCAAATAAGTGGGTGGAACTCGCAGGTATTATGATCACCATAAATTAATAAATGTACTTGTTTGGATCAATTAGCTCGCAGAACTATTGAGTTTGTCACATGCTTAGTCTGTTACTGCCATATTCGTTGTTACTATCTGCTTACAGTAAATGTTATAGCTTGTTATAATTAATTATCACAAGGGCGTTGTTTTCTTGAGAACAGGTAGATACATGAATTTCAATGATCTAACTATTGAACAATTGAAGAAGCACAAAAATCCAACAGACGAGCTCCTGACAAAATGGAGCCATCAAAACCATACCATTGTCGAACTGTTTATCGCACTATCAAGGATGCAACATTACAAATCGATGCTTACTCTCAAACCTTTTGTAGATCGCAAATATCATGTGCTGATAGGTAACAGAAATTCGAATATTAGTAGATTAGTACACCGGAAGGAAGTCGGTCTTAATTCAAAAGATTTGAAAATTGGTTCTCAAAACTTCAACCAAGTTCACCCGGTCCAAATTGAGGATCCAAAAGTTGTAATTAATCAAAGCGATAATGAAGAAGGAACAAAAATCTTGAACAGACAACCAGAACCAAACAATGGTTTTATACCAAGTAATTCGAATAACTTGCTGGCACCCTCGTCTGTACCATTTCCAAATGCTGCACCTACCCTACGACCTGTTATCAGTACCACTAAGATTGATAACCAACTTGTGTTTACCTCGGTCGATACTACTTTGCCTCAGGTCTCATATGATGAATTAGCTAGGGCAACCAATGGTTGGAGTGTCCATGCTATTTTGGGAAAGGGTGGTTTTGGCACTGTGTTCAGAGGTGAGTTTGATTAAAAACTCTTTATATTTGCTCAACTTTATATTTTTGACTGCTCTTATATCGATATAGTTAGATGTAGTTCATAGTCTAAATTCTATTATGTTTTTTAATGAATTAAATATTTCAGGTACTTGGAAGAATACACAAGTGGCAATTAAGAGAATAGAACAGCGTGGGTCTGCTACAAATGAGCGCCATGCAATTCAGCTCCAGCAATCTTTAAGAGAATTAAAGATCTTGGACTCATACAGACATGATAACATATTATCACTGTATGCCTATAGTATGGGTGACGATGCACCCTGTTTAGTATATCAATTCATGCCCAATGGTTCTTTGGAAGATAGGCTATTGTTAAGACGAGGAACAAAACCTCTATCTTGGTTGCAAAGGCATGAAATAGCCAAAGGAACAGCTAGAGGCTTACAGTTTTTACACACTATTGGGGATAAGCCTCTGATCCATGGTGATATCAAAAGTGCTAATATTTTGTTGGATAAGAACCTTGAACCAAGGATCGGTGATTTTGGATTGGCCCGAGAAGGAGCGGAAAAGGACTACATGAAAGTAAGCCAAATTTCGATTTCATACACTTTTTTTTACATGTTTTTTCTTTTTCAATTTGTGACTGTTTTAAATTGACTTAATCTTTACAGGTGAGCAGAATTCACGGCACAAGGCCTTACCTACCACACGAATTCTTACATGACAAAATCTTGTCAACAAAAATTGATACCTATAGTTACGGGATTGTACTATTTGAGCTAGCCACTGGCTTAGCAGCATACGATGGTGGAAGACCAGAGAATAAATTTCTGAAGGATTTTATGGACAGTCAAGAAGAAAGAAACCTATTGTTTTTAAAAGACGATAAAGCTGGCAAGGAAAACGAACAGGTGTATGATAATTTAATCATTTTAGGAAAGTGGTGTTCTAACAGATTATCTAAAGACAGACCCGAAATGGTTTTGGTTCTTCAAAAAATCGACGAGCTTTGAACATCAAAAGCCAAATTTTTTATTCAAGTGGCCAGACTCTAAAGTGGTATCCAAAATTAGATAATTATAATAACGAACCAATTATTGGTCATATTTTCAAATTTAATTCATTGGCATACATCACCACTTACATTCTAAGAACAAAATTAGGAATCGATTGTGATACACTGTAAATATGAAATTCATACCCAATATAGTATATTTTATGTATGTACATATACAAAAGTGAAGACTTTAGAATATATCAATTTATTTTATTTGAACTGGAAACCTTATATTTTAGAGACCCAACGCCTTATGGAATGATAAAAAATCCACGAAAATGGTTTAACTTCAGTTATCACGTTACATACATGAACGTTATACATGTAAGAAGGTTTGTTAGTCCCAAATGAATAAAATAATCTACTGCATAGCCGATGCCCAAGGTGGACTCATTGGTTGGGGATTTTGTAAGTAAGACATAACAACCGCTGAGATGGATAACATGAAACTGCTTAAAATTTGTTTTGTATCATCGCTGACCCGAGAATTGGCAAAGCTAATGCATGAACAGTAAAGTGCAACCCACGCACACCATTTAAGCCGCATCATCAGACCGCACATGCTGAAGATCATTCCTAATATATTCATATAATCTGGCGTCAAATCATCGCCCGGTTGAGCCTGGCTATTAGAGATTATCGGCTTGTACCGAACTTCCTTGTCAGGACGACGTGGATCTGAAGAGTTGTTCATTCTGAAATGCAGATATGTACGTAAATTAAGTTACCAAAAAAAAAACCATGCCTGATTCAAATTTGATATAAAAAGAGCTTTTTGAAATCTTTTCAAAAAGATAAAAACAGCAATTGCCCATAACTAATGTAAGAAACGGTAGGTGAAGGATTCACGTCTAAACATGAGTAACCGAATTTTTACATACTTGTAAATTTAGGATTCTGTAGGTTAGGAACAATCGTTGACAGCAATTTGAGGTATAGCCAAAAAAATTCGCACAGGTGTAAGTTGGTGAGATTTGCTACTGATCTCTTTTTATTTAGGTGTGACAAATGTAACAACAATCGACAGCAAGATTTTTTGTAACGTGACGAAAAATCACTTGAGGCTAAGATTCAGGACGGTTAATCACAATTCACAACATATGATTGCACAACCCCCCTAATCTCTGCCTTGGCTCAACTTCTGTAGGTAGGTCAAACTAGAGACCCTTTACTGACAGTACAGGGTCTCTAGTCAGTGCGCTTGACCGTCGTTGACTGAAGATTCGCTACTAGCGACGAAATTATGGGATATATCCCTCTTATTTCCTGTCAAATCTTCACCAATCGCAGCTTCGGAGGAGTCAAGTGACATCTGACATAACCTATGTTTCGAGAATCATTACATTTGTTGTCAAATTGTTTACTTTGAGTAATTTATTGTATGAAACATCTATAAACTGCGTTCTAGTTTTACATAATACATTGTGTTTTTAAGACAGGTCAGTAAAATAGATTAACAATAATCATAGAATTATGTCTATTAATCATTGATCAGAACTTTGTTCAAAAGCTTAATGTTATGTTGTTGTTTTGTACAGTTAATAATTCTACATATTTATTAATCTACATACAGGAACATGGGTGAACGTAAGGGGACTAATCACTACTATCCACCCGACTATGACCCCAAGGTTGGCGGGCTCAACAAGTTCCTTGGAACACATGCATTGCGGGAACGAGCCCGCAAACTACATATGGGTATCCTAATAATTCGGTTTGAGATGCCATACAATATCTGGTGCGATGGATGTGGAAATCACATTGGAATGGGTGTTCGATACAATGCTGAAAAGAAAAAAGTTGGAATGTATTATAGCACTCCTTTGTATCAATTTCGAATGAAATGTCACCTCTGTGATAATCATTTTGAAATTAAAACGGACCCAGCCGTGAGTCTCAGTCGATATTTTTTTTGTACATCTAAGTCACAATGAAAAATCAAATTGATGGTTTGAAGTTGGTATAAATGTGTGTATTTTATCATTTCAATAGAATTTAGACTATATAATAGTCAGTGGTGCTCGGAGACAAGAAAATCGCTGGGACCCCATAGCAAACGAGCAATGCGTGCCAGAAACTAAAGAAGTTTCACATAGATTGTACGATGATGCTATGTTTAAAGTAGAACATCAAACGGAGGATGTAAAAATCTCAAAGAATCGAGACCCAGTACTCACAAAGCTGATCAATATGAAAACACCAACTTGGAAAGACGACTATAGCTCTAATTGTGTGCTCCGAGCCAAATTTCGGGTAAATCTTGACCTTTCTAATTTTACTCTATTTAACCGGCGAACTCCCGAGGGGTCATAATAACCGACCGTATTAATTCATTCATATGTTTCAGGCAACAAAGAAGGAGCTTCAACAGAAACAAGTAATAGACGCTACTCTACTAGACAAGTCAAGTCTGAATATTAAATTAGTATCTGAGCATGAAGATGACATAAAACTAGCACGCTCTATAACTTCATATTCTAAAAACAGTGAGTCTAGAAGTGTACTATAAATGATTCCACTTGACTTCATATCAACTATTTCTTGCTAACATATAAAATGTGTTTTTTTCATTAGGTTCACCAAACCCCCTGAAAAACCTCCCCAAAAGACTAAAGCTTGGAAAGCCGATAGTGGCAAAACATCATGCAAGGGAAAAACTATCTCGGCAATTGATAGGAATTGAAATAAATAGTGAAAAACCAAAACAAGACAAACTGCCTATTGCAACTGAAACTTCTACTTCGCAGTCAACAGAAAAACAACCTGGTGTGAGCGAACTCTCTGTCACTCAATCGACTAATGAGTCGAGTAGTAATAATGGTCAAACTCCATCTCTTGTTGTCTACGATTCTTCAAGTTCAGAAAGTGGTCCTGAACCTTTGTAAATGATTCTTTCAGTATGTACAACCTCAGAAAGAACATACTTCACCAACTAATATCACTCAGATCTTACAACTGATATAAACTTTAGTTTGTTTCATGTATTGTATATATTAAATTCGTTAATAGTATTAAATAAATATTTCTTAACTTAAGTGTTCGTGTTCTCTTATATTTGACCTTGCTCAATTTTGGGTTTAGTACTCATTTGATTCGTCGCCGTTGCATCGAGCATGAAGAATTTTGTTAGACATAAAAAGGAGCGTTTGTACCATACTAGTGTAAAATTTTGCAGTCCTCACTGACACTGTGACTTAAGAGTTGCAAAGCCAGTTTTACTCTCATTTTTTCAAAAGAAAACTTTATGCGGCATCTTCTAAACTGATAAATATTAGAATATTTGAGAAAATATATGATATGGTTTGAAATACTAAAAGCAAACAGACTTTGCATTAATAATAACTACTTCACATTTCGATGGATGAATCTTTTGGGACCTAACATGACAACCAATCACATTACTAGAATGGCACCGATATTGTATATCAGTGGTTACTAGTGGCAAGTGCTACACACATCTCGTATGCTGGAATTTTCGCCATGTGTTCACGATTGTTGTTACATTAAAGTTTTCGGACAATTTATGCTTTAATTCCGCTTGTTCAGGCAGAAATTCTGAAGTTCATTGCGTGAAAATTCTGAACAATGAATTTTATACCCTGTACAACATGGGTAAAAAGAGGAGTAGCAGCGGCAACTCCTGATAAGGTTAAGTGCTCACGTTGTCTTGCAACAGATGAATGATACAGAATTCGGAGTGAGACTACATTAAACTTATTGTAAACATTTATTGAATCATTATTCAAATTCTCATAGGTTCAACTTACTCCTCAAGAATTGGAGCAAATCATAAAACAAACTCAGTCAGACCTTAAGTAAGTTTTAACAAGTATATCTCTTGGAACATTGTTCACATTTTACTCTGTGATTATTTATAGGGATGTCGAAAATAGTTCAGATGAATCTGACGAAGAATCTACGACTTCAAAAAAATCAAAAGTCAAAAAAGAAAAATCCACCCCCATTGACGAATCCATGGAAGATGATGAATACAACTTTGACAAATATGATGAAGAAGGTACATGCTATTGAGAGTCATATTTGTCTGAACTTTTACCTTTATGCTTTTTTCAACAGGAGATAATACACACTGTAATATTGGCGGATTAGCTGTCATCAACGAAGATGGGACGGATCCTTATGTGACGATACCAGATAGTGGAGATGAGGATTCGGAAAAAGAGGATGATGTTATTAAGCCGGATGACAATCTTGTTTTGATAGGGCATGTTGAAGGAGATGCCAGCATCCTTGAAGTATTTGGTATGTTTGAGCTACTTTCTACTATGAATTTATAATCGTCCTGTTGAAATGGAAGAAGTCTAAAGCAGAAAATGAATTGTAGGTACATAGTGTATGAAATGTGATGGTTATCAAGTCACACATTGATCTTTTGTATCTGCTAATATTTCTCAGCACAGTTTAAAAATTTGAAGTATCAACATAGGGCAATGTTGAAACTGAATATTGTTTTCAAAATTTGTAAACAGTGTACAATGAGGCTGAAGGATCATTCTATTGTCACCATGACATTTTATTGCCATCATTTCCTTTGTGCTTGGAATGGATGAGCTTCGATCCCAGTGATGCGAAACCAGGTAATTTAAATTTTGTCATCAACACTAAGAAAAGAAATAATTAATTTGTTCAACATCATTTGAAATTTGAAGGTAATTTTTGTGCCATTGGTAACATGACTCCCATTATTGAGGTATGGGACTTGGATCTAGTAGACTGTTTAGAGCCAGTATTCAAACTTGGCTGTAAGCCAAGTAAGAAGAAAAAGCAGAAAAGAATCGGTCATAAAGACGCTGTTCTTGATGTAGCATGGAATTGTAATTACACGTTAGTAGTATATTGATTGGCTTCCATAATATGTTATCATACATAGATGTTATTAACGAATTCACCTTTCTCAGCTGGGGAGTGAAATTGTCTTTTCTCGTTCAACTCATGTCATAATAATTTTTTGCAGTCATGTGTTGGCCAGTGGTTCGGTAGATCAGACCGTACTTTTATGGGATTTAGATAATGGATCGCCAGTTACCAAATTGAGTACGTTTAACGAAAAAGTACAAGCTATCAAGTGGCATCCAAGTGAAGCTCAACAATTATTAACAGGCTGCAGTGATAAGTACGTGTCCGGTTCATTATTGATTTATTTGATCTAGTTAGAACTGTGACGGATGAAAAGAGATCCAAAATTTTTTTATTCCTTCAAATTTCAGATATGCAAGATTATTCGACTGTCGTAGTGAAAATAATTTCAAGACTTGGGAGTGCTCTGGTGAAGTAGAACGGGTCTTATGGAATCACTTCGATCCTACTTACTGTTATGTAAGTACGCACACAGAAAAAAATATTTATAGCATCATCAGTTCTAAATAAATCTTTTCTTTTTTTAGATAAGCACCGACAATGGAACGATTTTCTACATAGACACCAGAAATGAGAAGCCATTGTGGACAGTATCTGCGCATGAAAAAGAAGTGACAGGTATATTAATGTTGGTCTGATCAATGTGTGCAATCTATGTATGAAAAATACTCATTCCATTACAGGTTTGATTCTCAGTTCTTCTTGTCCTGGGTTGTTGGTTAGCTGTTCAACTGACAGTTGTTTGAAAGTTTGGGATGTTATCAGTAACGAAAAGCCTGAGTTGGTGTGGGAAACAAAGACAAACTTGGGAGCATTACAATGTTTGGAAGCTAGTCCAAATAGTCCGTTCATGTTTGCCACTGGAGGCGATAATAAATCACATAATTTCAAACTATATGATCTTTTAGAAAGTACTTTGGGTAAGTAGATGTACCTGGTGCTGGTCTACTTTCTTTTTTTTATTTTCTAAGTAAGAGTTATATCATGGTTGTTTTAGTATCACAAAGGTTTTCCGAACGACCTTTGGTAAAAATCAAGTGTGAAGAAACTCCATCAGAAGTTATATTTAATGCAAAGAGTAACACAGGCGAGGTTATGGATGTTACCGAAGAAATGAGTTCGATGGCTCTGGGTTCAGCACCACTTAGTAATACGAATAAAAAGAAAAAGCGAAACAAAAAATGAACGTATTTAAATATAATGTAACGTTATCTCTGTTGGTTTGCATTAAATATTACCTATTTTGTATTTATTTTGTCGTAAGTTCTTACACATCCTTTGTCTATCTAATTTTCCAAAAGTATCATCAAAAATTTTTACAGCAATTTTGGTTATTTAGTGAAGAGAAATGTGTTGCTGGAGAAGTTTGATTTTGCAATAAATGAATTTTATTAGAATATTTACATTTAAAATCATTAGGTTACATGTGTTAAAGCATAAGTGTGAACCAAGTTTCCAAAACTCAATCAGCACTGGAAAAAAAAAATTTCAGGAATTTTACCTGTCGAAAGAGATGCAGAATCGAGCAAAAATTGATATAACAATCTGGAATATGTCAAAATTGTTCAATCCAGCTCAGATCCGAAGTGTTTGACAAATAATATCCAACATAATACAAAAGTAATATACTTGCATCTGAGTTTGCATAATCATTAACTATATGATCCATATATATGAGATATATTCAATTTACATATTTTTCCTAATCTTATTACAAAATAGACTCTACGAATAAGGTGCTGTCTTTTATGCGACCTTTGTAGAAGCCTGAATAAAATTTGGATTCCTACTATTAATGCAGTATTATGAATTTCAGTTGCACAAAATGATTACATCATAGACTATAACAAACGGAACGATTTTTTAATATTCCTAAATTATTTACATGAAAATGAAACGGGTATTTTGCTGAAACTGTTGAATAGAAAAATATGTATCACCTAACTAAAAGAGATTTAGATGAACGGAGACATGTACAGGCACACACTATGAACTACAGTTGTAGCAAAATATTTATCCACAAAATTATTGGGATCATTTTGTCTGACAAGTATACTGGGAATTTCAACATGAAAGTCGTAATAAACTATAATTCAATGCAGCTGACCGTTAATGGTTTATGTTTTCACTTTTGGTGCTAAAAATCTGACCCTACAGAACTTGGGCAAGAGTAAAATAAATAAGACACTTAGAATAGTTGAATCTTGGATAAAAATGTGCTTTTCAATGTGGGCTGCAAAATTTTCCATATATGGTCAATTATCACTAGCTTTGAAGGTATTGCAGATCTATTAACTTAATCAGGCTCAACTATAAAAGAGGAAAATTTGCGTTATGGAATTTTATGTGTTTAATTAATAATGGGTATCATAATGAACTATGTAAAACAGTCTTTTCATATTACTCCAAATACGAACATACAATAGGGGTTGAAGGATTATTATGAATAACGATCGTTGTCGAACAGACGATTGAGTAAATTTTAATTACTAACACATTCACATAAGTATCTAAATACATACGTCTTGCACGCCACTACCATGGTACAGGTGAGTTTTGATTTGATAGTTATTTTCTTTCTCTAATGGTATCCGATAATCGCTAGATAAATGAATGCTTCATTTTAAAAACAATTGAAGACTATTCGATTTGGCCACTTTAATTTTTTTGTTTATCTAGATTCAGATTACTGGCTATGTGGCTAATGGCTCGAAATCGATTTACGAAAATGTATTACCACATGGTACAGTTCATCTCAATCGTTGTATTCATTACTATGGCAGTATTGTATGTGGATGGATATTGGGAACTGCATTTGATATTCTTATACTTTTCACAGTTATTTGAAATCACAAAAGATAAATCTGTCGTTTTTGCAAGTATATCAAAATATGCAGATGGTTTTCCATGAAGTTTTGACCTGTGATAATCGTCTCTTAGTTGTACTTTGAAGTCGTCAGTTTCCGTAAAGAGAATAGTGTGTTCAAGCATCACAGGTTCATCTTATGAATTCAGAATATTCATCTGTTAAAACTGATTGATTGTTGGATAATTATAAGAAAGTAAGAAAAAAAAAAAATGAAATCTTGAATGTTTAGACAAAAAATTTTCACAATAATGTTGTGATAATATAGAAAACCCGTTTTATCTATTTCATATATGCTGAGTGATCTTAAGTGATATAACGAAGAAGTGTTATTATTGTTCGATTCATCATGTTTCTAATTTTAGAAATTACATAAATGATAATCATTTATCAGCTTCCGAATGTTGTTTGAGAATCTCTTCGACGTAATCCATTCACGATAGTTTTTTAGATAACTTAAATATGCTCATTATCTAATATGCTCTGTAGTGCTACAGATTTAATGAGGTTCGACGATCTTCCAATTCACACCATTCACGTGCATTATTTACAAAATTCACAATTAACAAATAGAATAGGTCTATTTGATAGATTCCTCAATTCTACTCAACAATGTGAATATTTCCTACACCTTTAAAAGAAACTCCAGAAAATATGTTTTGCTATTTTCGACTATTGTCATGGGCAGTTGGATGCTAGCCACCTTTCAATCATTTGCCCAAGGGCTTGTAACTATCAATTTCGGTAATTCAGTCGTGTAATATAGCACGCCATTTTGATAACTTTTAATTTAATTTGAAAAAGAATCAACCCGAAGTTACAATTCAAATATGTGTCTGAGGTAAGGTTTTCATGAATGGCCAATAATTTATAGAAAATCCAAATTTGTGAGAAAAATTATTCTGAGCAACTTCTCTATCTTGTTTTCAATTGTGTATTATACAATATCATCCTTAATAACTTGAAAAGCATGTAAAATTATAATCTGATCTCTGGCAGTGTGGTATCACTTGACACTGTGATGCGTACGATCTGTTACAAAGTATTTACGCTAAGGATGGACCTGACAACGAGTAACAACTAACTCTCATAAATGGTTAAAAACTGGGAAAGTACGTCATGAAACCAAAACATTGCATGGTTAGATATCCATAAATCTAATAACTGTATTACCAGTAGAATGTTCATGCAAAGCGCAAAACATTGATAGTAATTATCACCAGTATAGATACGGAACAACCAATTTCATCAAGGTGCATGAAGCAGCTGATATCTGACAGTTTGGTCTTTAGTATGTATAATATATTAATTACAAATATTTATGCACACGTCATAACAACGAACTAGGCATCGGTACCTATGTCCAGGCTTCTGGAATCCTGGTTAGAATCGTGCTGACTTCCATTTTCAGAAGAAGCACTGCTCGACAAACCTGACTGGTCGGAGCTTTTCTTTACTTTTGGTTTATATTCGGTGATGACAACGGTAACATTATTTACGGTGACCTCTTTAGTTTGTGCCGTACTTCGGTCTATGTTCTTGAGGCGAGGAGGATGCCTATTTTTACGTCTTGGTTTATCCAGTTTTCGCTCTTTGTCTTTACCACTGCTAGTTGTACTACTACCACTTCCACCCTCTTTTTTACCTGGCTTCAAGGGTGGCACATATTGTTGTTGAGCAACCTAAATGTAAAAGATTTTGGATGAAACTTTGTTGCCATGTGTGTGAATAATTGGGGCCGCACATACGGATTGTGTGAAATTCTAGAAACTTGCAAACCTGCTGAGCTACGAGCTGAGGGTTGATGCGGGGCTTCCGCGTAGAGGTTCCTTTGCGGACGTCACACATGAGGCACTTGAATGCTTCAGCTGTATTCCTATAGGTGCAGACACTGCAGTCCCAGTAGTTGTCTTCCAAAACCTTCGCCTGCCGCTTCCCACTTCCGGAATGGTTCATTGTTCATCGGAGTCAGTCGTGCTATGCTGAACCTTCTCAAAAGAGATCTTGGTCTCTCCTGCCCGCTTTCAGCCTCATCAAAACTAGTTTTATTATCACTTTTAAGTCTTTCAAATGTTTCCAAAAGAGCCAGGGTGACCGGATTTATCTAAAACTATGGATGGATGCCTAGATAATTTTCAGATGCATCAACTCAATGATACAGTTGGCCACATAGCATCTTCCTCAATGTCTAATTGACCGCCTTCATCCAATAACCATGTTATCCTTGTGCCAAATATCATTTTGAATAATCGAAATTTGACTGAAACAAAAAGACATGTATCATGATGGAGCAATCAATTGTTACGGAAAAAAAAGACATCGATAGACGATTTTCTTTGGCAGTGTGATTTTCCTTCGGTATATGCTAGACATTATATGGAGAACTTTATATTACGCCCAAGTTCCAAATAAAGATACAGAGTTGGTTGAATTACATTTGTTGCTGTGCAATAATAACGTTTCTCAACCCTTTCTGATTCTGTTCTAGATATTGCACATTGATGGCTATTGAAATTTGTGATGCTCATAGAAAATCGATTAACGGTTCTTCCACTTTTCAATCGTTTTGACATCGCGAGTACTCAAGTACCTAGGAATTAAAATCTGAACCTTTCGTGCTGCAGTGCAACGTTAATTGCATATGCAAACCTACCGTGCACCTATCAGTATTTCTAAGTGAGAACATACACACGTACGATACCATCAATGAATCGACACACAGAACTCGCCGTATACACACAAATACACCGTAGCTTTCTAGGCACGCAGGTAACAAACGGACTTACTTACGTCGATCGAGCCTTTAAACGAGAAGAACTTTTCGCAGTAGTGATCGCTCGCGTAGTAATTTAAATTATTCGACAGTAATGAACTCCGGGGGGGGATATTAGGCGGAGAAAACTAAATATTGACAAACAATCCAAGGTGCTCCTCGGCGCTGTTTTGCTGCCGCTCGAACGGCGGAACGCCTGAACTTAACCATTGCAGTTGTGTAGCTATGTATGTATATGATTGCAGTATGCTTGTATACATTTAGTTGCAGGTACAGTTGTGCAGGAGACCACAGATTGTGGCAACGCCGCTTTGCAACTCGCGATTTAAAAACTGTGCCTCGATAATTCGATTGTAGCGATAAGCATCGTCGAGTCGTCAGCGTTTACTCTATAGTTTAACCATAATAATAAAGTGGCCGAGACGGTGACCACCGTCACCTGGATCGGTTTTGACAGTTTATTTATTTTAACCAGTATTGAAGTTTCTGCTGTTAAATGTGATACACCTATGTGAAAGTTCAAAGAGTCAAAATACTCTAGGTGTCACTAGGGCTCAGAAATGGTAATAGAGTCAATCTATAATTACAATTGATTAGCTTTTCACACTTTATCATTGTTGAAAATGATTTGTTTCATCAGCTGACTTGGAGGAGTGAACAGATTAGTACTAACAGATTAAGGGGCCTTCTCGCTACGGTTGAGCTGGGAGCGAATGGCCCCTGATTCAACTGTCAATAAATACCGCGGCATGATACTGTTCTTAGTATACGGGTTCTAACAGTGCTAGTTTTTAGGATGCACCTGCCAAATCTGACCAAACAGAGAAGTCATGGGATCATCCATGGACTACCGATGAAATGCGAGAGAATCGAGCAGAATGGAATCTCGCTGGTGATTCTGGTCTTTTACAGCACCTTCAGCAGTTTTCTGATGTACGCTGGTTAGATTGATAGAAACTTATGGCCATTTTTACTCGTCCCTATATCAATGAATCATTTTGTTTGTTATACATACCGCAAGAATAATAAATTTGCAAATATAACATATATGATATTAGCAACCACGTTTGAACGATGGTTGGAATAAAAAGTATTTGCTGATGAAATAGTTTTTATTTTTTTTATGAATTATCTGTTACAGAAACTGATGACAAGAGCAAATACAACGCACAAGGCCCTAAATTCATTAACTTCAGAGTTAGATGAGACAATCATTTTCATAGATAATATAACTAATACGTCATTGGCTCTTGCCAACACACAATTTATCGAGAGTCGTGTGTTGGAGGACGACATTGAAACAGAGTTGCCACAAGAGCAACAACCAGAGGTAAATCATTTGAACAATTGTATTTTGAAGCATTTTCATCTTCTCTATATTTCTATTACACATCTTCTCTAAAATTTATCTAAGTATCGCTAATGTCATATGTACTTTTACCAGGTTCTAAAAACAAAAGAACAGTTGGATGCAGAGTTAATAGCAAGTATAGGAGAAAGTGTCCGCTGCGGTATTGCCATAATGGATGAGAAGTATGAAACGTTGGAAGTCGTTGCCAGTGACAGCGAAGATGATGGAGAAATTCCTATTCCAAGGTTTTTGAGATTTTTAGATTCTTGCGTATTTTTAACTATCTCTCAATGTATTATTTTGGATTGAAAATACCTATTTTTCAAATTCATCACAGCGTTATACTCAGGCCAAAGGATCCATATCAGGATCGCCTACTTCCATACATCATTGGGTCAGAGAAATGGAAAAACTCCAGTAAAATAGGTTTAGAGAGTAGTAGTAGTGAATCAGAGCATCAAGGGGATGATGATTCTGAAACTGATTCAGATGATAACATACCACCAGTATCAAAGCCTATCAATTTGCATAATCCGCAAATACCTGGTACGGATTTCTCGTCGAGTGGGTCCAATGATTACAATATAATAAATGATGTCAAGAGACATACTGAAGACACCGGGTCTAATAAAAATCAAGATATCTTTGATTCAGACAGTGAAGCCACCACCGCTGCTAATAGTTTACCCAAAGTAAGATACCTTGCATCGTATTGCCAAGTAGCTATTCTATGCTATGATATAGTTGAATAAGTTATTAGACTCCAAAGTGCAATTTTTTAATAGCATGAAATTTAGATGCATTTGAGATGTGACGGAAAGTTATTTGTGATTTGTAGAGTTCAAGTAGTGCGGCACCAAACTTTGCAGAAGAATTGGCTAAAAGGTTGGGGAGTGTTATTCCAACTCAAAAATCTATAAATACTCAGATCATCGGCAAACCAGTTCTAAATCATCCCAAAGGTACTAATCAGACATTTGTATGGTGCCAAGTTTCTCTACATTTTGTCATATACCAAAGTATAAAGTGACTAGAGATGTGTTGAGTTGTAATAATAAAATAAGTCTCCTAATTTTACAGTGTAACATGAAGTGAAATGTAAATTTCAGATGATCTATTCACCCCAGAAGAAGAAGACCTATTTGGAGCTCGGTCAGAGAATTTATTCAGTGAACCAACAGGTCTATTTGGCAAAGAAGCTCCGAACTCGTTGTGGCACGACAAGCCAGCCAAGCCTTTCAAATCCAACATCATTCCTCCGTCACTTGATGCACCACCACCGATCAATAATGTTTGTAAGTTCATGGCTTAATACTGATGGGATTCGATAAGTTTAAAACAAAGAACCATTATCTGTTAAACCATTGTGAAAACCAGCAAACCCACCTGCCAATTTTTCAATTGCATTTTAGCAATAAAACCAAAGTCTGCGATTGACGATCTATTCGGCGATGGCGATTCTGAAGATTTAGATGATATATTCTCAGGGCAAACTTCGATAAGCAAGCCATTAAACCAAAATAGCTCACCAAGCAGTAGTCTTCGCCCAGAAGAAAGGCCGAGAAGTGACAAACTCTTGGTCGTTGGTGACATCGTACGAAAAGAAGGAATGACGACAAGTACCCCAGAGACAAAGGATGCAATTAACTCGCTTTTTGATGATGATTCCGAAGATGTAGAAAATATTTTCAGTGAGGAAAAAAATGGTAATAGTAAAGCCTCAAAGCTAATTAATTTTCTATCTTTGTCACCATTGCAGCTGCATTCCATTTCATTGACAAGCAAACTCGAGTCGCATCAAAAAAGTATTTCCAATAGGTTCATTAGCTTAGTGCCTGGTTACTAATTTACAAAATTTACTAAAGTTTATAATGCAACTACCCTAAATTCACCTCGCCCCTTTGATAATATCAATGAACTTCTGTAGATCATACAAAACTATAAATAGCGATGGTTAATATTAGAATTCTGTTGATCAGATTGGACGGGAGCCAAGGCAAGTGGTCCTGAGAAGAAAGCTAGTTCCACACCCGCAGAAGCATCTGACACCAACAACAGAAAGGTACGATTGGATTAGAGCGCATTGTAAACTCCACAGCATATTACTGCGTTATTCAAATCTTTCATGGTATAGCCTGCTGATATCGCCTTTTATAGTTTGAATAAGGTTGACACTTATGATTAACGAAAAAAAAGTGAAAAACCATGGGATCAGATTCTCAACATCGTAAACAATACGTTCCAGTTTTTGGAAACGTTGGGTGTTCATCAAAGTGAAAATATAATAAACCGATACATCATCTCATTTATAGGTGTAGGTAAAGATCAATACTTAGTCCTGAAGAGCATAAGAAGGCTTCCATAGATCAATATACTCTCCAACATTTCTATTTGTTAGTGGCAATCCATTGTTTTATTGTTGCAGGGACCAGTGGGTGGGGTCTCGTTGCTTGGTAATATAGACATTTTTGCGTCCGGAAAATTACGTCGCCAAGTGTCCAGTGATTCTTCCAGCAGTAAATCATCATCTGATTTGGAATCTTCAAGAGACACAGTACCAAATGCAACAGATGATAGTAATTCAGGCGTAAACGCTAGATCCAATTATGGGAATTCGGTGATTGAGGCGCGCAATTCGGAAACTGTAGAGAGTAGCGGCGTTTCTCTTCGTCCACCAAGCATAGACGTTACAGCCAACTCGAACACAAGGTAATTAGCACGATTTCTTGTTGGAATGCTTTTATCCATTGCCGTTTAATAAATTTAATCTAGTTGTAGTTGTATTTATTCGTTTAGAGTACTCAAGTTCGATGCATGAGGATAATAATTTGAATTATCCGGCGTTTGCCGCGTTCTCGTAACAAATTTGAAACAGCTTCTGCATCAAACAATTTGTCTGGATATGGAAAGAGGAAAATTACTTTTTACTTCAAGATTCATGTTATCGTAAATTCTTTTCATATCTGTGAAGAAGTACGTCTACACCGAATTGCTTATTCAAAAGAGCACCAAAACTTAGGCAATTAAATAATTACAAAAAATGACGATGATCGCATCATGCGGTCATTGAGAGCCAGATAATAACAATCTAGCGGTTGACGCAAAGTCCGATCGTGTACCGCATAACAATCACCTGAGATAATTCAAAAGGAAGAGTGATTTCACTCGGCCAATGCCAAGTGGTAATTCAGGTTCGCTACAGGTGTATATCTCGTCAAGGTGTCTGCCATCGCAGCACTCATTAGTTTCTAGGTCCGTGTCTACGACTATTGTACGAAAGAAATAACATATCGTCCACGCGTCGCACAGAATCGTATTCATTCAAATAGTGACGAGCGGAAGTGTTTCATTCGACTTGTTCCGTCAAATGTAGTCGAAATTCGCGTTATGTGTAGGTATAATATGAGTTTAATAGATTAAGGAGATGAATCGTCCGTATTTGGACGTTGAGAATACCATATACCTAGTGTCTTCTTCGAGACTTTTGAAATCTAAAAGCTGGAAAATTTCTGAGCACCTTTATATATACATTAATCACTCATATAAGTGCTATACGATCCTATAAATAGAATTTTGAAGAGCTCTCACCTCCGTGATCACCGCCGCGATTCAACTGGGTTAATTGTTTAAAATAACGCACGGTACCCTAACTGAAAGGTTGTATGTTAGTTATAAAGAACTCGCTTTAATTAGGATGTACGTATTTTAATTGGTGAATGATCGATTTCTCTTTTTAAAAAAAATTCATCAATATAATGTACAGATTACATCATGTACGGGTAACGTATAGGGTTTGCCCCACATAAAGATGAATGATGTTTACGTGTAGCACACAAGATCGCGTGTTCGGGAATCAATAGGAATCTAAGGACCTGCAGTGGGCGGGATTAGGTCGGTACCTTTAAATATCCTTACAGCCAAAGACTAGCCAGTCTTCGATCCATCATACTTCTCCAGCTAGAATCTTCGCATTCGCTAGTAACATGCGGTTCTCACAGGTTCCGTCGAATGACACAAAAAACATTCTACACACAGTGAAATGTGCGATATCCATTGGTGGAATCATTTGGCGATAATCAAGAACAGGTATTCGATTGAATAATAATTATTATATCTGTTGTTACGTTATTTATCTCATTACTATCGAAATAACAAAAAATAATCACGCATATTAAAAAAAGCCTTGAAATTCATCGCCGGTCAAAACTGATCTTTGACAAAATTTCGAAGTAATTGGCACTGTATCGTTCCATGTTTAAACAGGCGCGCGATAACGTTACGCGTTTGTTCGTATTCGGCAAGGTTTTCATTTACCTGTCCGAATTTAAATACCGCGAAACAAAAATTTTTAGTTTATTTACTTTTTTAATTTAATTGTTACAAAATAAACTTGTACAATTAGCATGACGAAAGTTTAGCACCTCAGGAATGGGCAGCACTCCGGCCAATCTTTCGATTTGTCTTGCTCTCGTACCACCGCACATTGTTCCCCGCATTTCTTTAACTTCGGACAGCTGTAAATGTGGGTAATTACACAAGTATATTCAATCAGTTTCAATGATTACAAAATGCAAAACATATACGGTATGCGAGTATGTTGTAGAATTTTCTTTAAATTAATTCTTACGTACGCCGGATAAGCTTGTAGTTCATTTTCTTCGTCGCATAGATATAGAGTCTCACAGTCGACTACGCGTGATGCGTTAGTCGCGATGATTTCACCGTTTTCTAACGTGCACTCGGAACCTAAAATTTCGATTAAAAGACTATTGATCCTTGAACAGGATAATATCAGAAGGCAATGAAAAAAATGATGAAAAATGATCGGATTGAATTATCCGTATTAGTGTACAATATGGGTAGGTGTAACGAGGAGTTGAAATCAGAGAAAGAATGAACTTACATCGGCAACTTGCGACGCACAGAATAAAAAATACAAACGGCACTAAATAATAAAATTTCAAGAGAATCATCTCTCGATGGACTCGCAGACCGACTTCTCTGTAAATTAAAATAATAGAAATTAAGCATCTGCAGGGCTTCGGTCGGATTTATATAAACTCACTTCAATCGTTATACTAATCGTTGAAGAGGCACGTAAATATCACGTAGACGTGGATGATCATAAAACAACGTACGAATTCCTTTGACGAACGACGCAAAGATTTGAATCCGACAAAAGCGTGAGTCACGAGTTTGTAATATTGAAGTTTAGTCAAAGTTCAGATTCTGAAAAGATCTGAGAATAATTCCAAAATTGTGTTGAACAACCATGTTTTTTATTACATTTTCGAAAGAGCATAATATCAAAAATTCGGATCCTGTGTGATCCTGAGATTCCCTCATTTTTTAGCTGAACATAATACACCTATAATATATTAATCGACGACGATTCGATAATTATTGTACAATTATAACGAGCCACTTTCAGACACGCGACTAGCTTCAGAATACATTAATTATAACTTAGCGTTGATGCAGATACGAATCTGCTCAAACTCTTAACGGTAATATATTATTCTATCAGACTATGCATATAATACCCACATACTCCAACAAATGAAAATGCCCCGATATCTTATAAGATCATAGGCTGCTTATTCTATTCGATCGCTGCAACCTAAACGGTCTAATCAGTCTCTTCAGTGGTCGCAGGCTCCGTTTTTTTTCACTGCACATCGTCGCTTTTCACGGAATCTAGAGGTAGGATTTGTAGATATCGTCGCACACGGGGCCTCCGCAACATTCCGGGTATGACTTACGATGGTCGAACTGAACAAATCCACGCAACCGGTGTCTACATACGTATCTCGGACATCTGAAAAAAAGACACACGTTTCCTCAGGTTGAAATCAGAAATCGCTATGATGATTGAATAATTAGTCTCCGGAAAATGGTACGCGTCTGTAGTATTATATTGGCGCGATGTTTGTTGCGGCGCAATTTGACGGAAAACGTAGGAAATCGCGTCAATATCACGCCAATGTGTGAAAGAAATTGCGGATAACAGAGATTTTTTTTTTAAATCGAACATTTCTTGAATATCAAGGAACTCACGATTCTCTTCTGGAAATAACGCCACCCGTGTGACACGTTACGATAGCGTAGCAGTCGGTCACACTTTGTCCAGGTGTCATCTGTCTTCCTCTGTACTTGCAAATATTTTCTGAAAAAAGAAAAAAAAAAAAAAAATCACAGGTACAGTACAATCACTCGATGTAAAGTTTTTTAGTTTGTAATAGAATTCAATCATCGAACGAACAATTGGTCATGGAGACACAATTCATTGGTAGATATTGAATATCATGAAAACTCACTCAACGCGCAAGCTATGGTGAAAACTTGTAGTAGGATGATAATAGCGAATGACAGTCGGATGATTTTCATGTTAGCTATTCGGAGCAGATGAGTTTCGGTACAGATAATTAATTTTCGATTGTCTGGTCGATTTGATGATCAAATATCCGTCGTTATTCGGCTTTTCAAGACTCTCTTATGTCCGCGGTGAATTGATCTGACTATTATATAGATCTGGTGTTTTCTTATTTTTATCATATCGACAACAACATGCATCGCCGTAATTACGACATTGTCGAACCCCCAGCGTAGATTCTTGTAAGAGAGGGAACTTTTGTGCGTAAGTAGTAGATTTTTTGTTTATTTGATACATCCCAATCATTCCCAATGTTGTGCGATTGCTGTATCGAATTGAGTAATTCGTTGATGAAATCGGTCATTTCGTACCACTCAATCGAAATCATCGTAATCTACACCTCCTTCTCTGCGGGGAGGCAGTGAAAACGGCAAAATCATCCGAGAATATTCTTCCGCTTATCTTCTTCACGGACAGCTTGTTCTCTCCGCTATTGGCAATACGTGAAAAATAAAAAAGTGTAAGAAAAAATAAAGATAAAGGAGTGAGGGAACAGAAACTCAACGGTACAATGTTATAAATAGTTTTTTTCTCGCGCTTATCAGAAGAAAATACATTGTAATAATTGAACATTTCTCATAAATGGAAGAAATTACAGAGGGGATGAAATTCGGAAATACTTGGGCAGATCCGTCGACGATCAGATAAACTTAGTTAGTTACATTGAGAAATAGATTTGCAGGAAGTTGTTCTCGAATTCAACTTCCATTCGTACATAAAATACATAAATTATATTCACATCGAGTTGCGTTAATTCCATTGACGCATGAAGCATTGTATGACGAAAATATTGCGCTGTAATCGCGTCGTATTTCGGTTACGACAAATATATTTGCTTCTGCGGAATTGATAAGATTCGAACTGATCAAAACTATTGGATTATAAACCAGTGGATTGTGCAGCGGAGTGGTTTAAATTCAATTTTCTAGTTTACTTTTGATGCGTGATCGCATGGTACAGAAATAAATCTGTTTTCTTTGCATAATGCAAATGTTGAAACTAGGTAGGTATACGCTTTGGACGAATGCCATCACTTTCAAAAAGATTCTAAAGACATCAATTTCGTGGGAAAAAAATAAATAGGAAATTAATATCGAGGAAATTACCGTCGAACACTTGCGTTTTTATCATAAGAAATAGCTTGGGCAGCGCGGTTTTAGGTGTTTGGACAAGTTCGAACAGTAGCTACAAAAATTGAATGTCGTTTCATTATCAATTATCAATTAAATACGATGCCCTGTAATTATGGATTTACCGTATGATTGCAATTGCTATTTTTATTGTTTTATTCTTTCTTCCTCGTTACTAACAGTAAAATAGTAAAAGTGAACTTTGAGTTGGTGAGAAATGAATTATTTATCATTGCGCGCAAAAAAGAGGCTCGCATATATTTATTGTACATAAATCGGAGTAATCTTGAGCCTCGATTGCGAAATCATCTAGATTCTGATGTGACGTAGCCGTCGTTACAGTTCGCGAACTATGATCGGATCTTTTGTGTCACCGGATGTTTGACCGTCTTTATGTTGCAGGTTTGTATAACATGGTATAACTTTCTTCGCGGCGTTGACGCGTTTGAATAGTAAATCGATGTTTGGTTGAGGTAAACATGACGGGTTACACATGTTAATTACTTTGATTATCGAGCATACATTTCATCGAGTATACCTATTGTTACATTAATCGATTTGATTTCCTTTGGTTTCGGTGAAAAAGAAGTCGCTGTCAGGGCAAGCGATTCTACTGCAACAATCGGGGTAGAGTTGCTCGTAGCCGATCAGAGTACCGGACACTGCTGTTCTGCTGCAAGAATTCGTTGGACACCTGAAATTATACGTATAAATGCAGAGTTTCGTTGACGTAGATTGTTTTACTTAAAATGAACGTAACACGAGATAAACTGACTCGTCGATTCTCACGAATCCAAACTCCGAGCACATAATTAGACGACATCCCGTGACGGTTGAATTTTTGTGTTCGCCGGCCGGAAGCACTTCGCCATTTTGTAAAAAGCACAATCCTGGACCGGTCGGCTGGTGGTTAGCTGAAACGAGGCAATTAGGAGATTTTATGAATAAGCATAATTTTTTTGAAAGTTTACTCTCGATTTTACCAATACAGATCGACGACTGTCCCGCATAGGTTTACCGGTGGCATCTGTTACGTACGCGTGCATTGGCAGCTAGCCAGGTGATTCCTCGCTTGTGAGACGATTGTACCGGACTCGATCTCACCGCGTTTATAGGAAATCTCACGTCACACGACGTCTACAATTTTGTTGAATTTCACGAAATCCCTCAGTTATATTCTGGCCACTCGCCTGAACCGATCGACTTTCAAAACCGCCTAGTTACAGACCCGAATATCTCATACCAAACCACCCGATTTTGCGTCCTGAGAATCGAATACCCCGGCTATCGCGTACCGTTCGGTTCTTCGGAAGACAGTATTTTTTTTATATCTTTGGGGCCCCATCGCCTCCGAGTGTAAAAAGTCGCCGATCAACAGGCGCCAGTGCCCGACTTTAACGTCCTCCTTCCAACGAACCAAGAGACACATATTTCGCTGCGCTCTGGTTAGTTTAACTTTAGCTATTTTCTCAACTAAGTCAGTGGGTAGAACGGACAGATTTAGTGTACTTTGGGTTATTGTGAAGTTTGCATCTTTCGAAAAGACCATATTCGATGTGTGGAAAATTCATTTCAGCGTTATAACTTTCGAATTAACTGTCGGTGAATGAGTTTCAAAATGCTTGTAACGTGAAACGCTGACGCGCATCGATCGTAAATTAAGCTCATAAATATTTATGACTAAAAAAAAAAGGGAAATAACCAAATTATTTATCCGTTCAAAGAGAAGGAAGAAACGCTTGTTTTCTCGGTGATAATGAACCGGTGAATTTATAATCAGTGGCATCGTTTAGAAGGCGCGCATCTTTCAAAAAGTCTGAAGTTAGGCAGGTCTGACCTAGATTTGGATCTTTTTTTAATTCTCTCACGGTGGACAGGGCCGATGGCCAACGGCGCCGACAGGTTTCAAATACAAGTAATTTCATTTCAGCTCTTTTATTTCGTCTCTATTTCGGCACTCACATGAACTACGAATTGGCGTTTGGCTTGTTGTTGGAATTGCCGTTTGAAAAACACACAATATCACCAAAATCTTTATTGATGCAGCTTGATCCATGGCGAAAACTTAACTGATTACAACCGTTTCTGATGAATTTTTAATGTGAAAACGTCGATTGGTCCATCGAGCAATGTCATCGATACACTCCAACAAGGTTGCTCCGGTTACTAAAAAATAATCTTCATGTCTGGCGTCCGCTTGCAATAACCCCGATAAGACGTCTGGTATTCACGTGAACATTTCCTTTACCCCAAAAAGACTTTGACCCTGGTACTATATCGGTCATTTTTCATGACATCACCATCTGCAGAAAATATTACAACGACAGCCATCTACTATACGAGGTTTTCGGCAAGTCTATAAACTTTCATCCATCGCAACTCTCGCGATTACCACTCGGGCTCGTCAGTTCCTAAATTCGGAACTCACATTTGTATCCGATGACCAACACATTTGCGCCGGACTGCAGATCCCCAAATCCCTCGATATATTCAATTGTCGCTGCATCTGGTTACCTCGATCTTTCGCCGTATTATCTATGGTATTATCTATCGCTTGAACTTGCGATGCGTAAATTCAGGCACATGTATAATGATCGACGTTGCACGGGTCAGTTGGGTTTAAAAATATAATTAATCAACTCGTAGTTATAGTCATGGATTTGATTCGCATAACAAGCTTGTTATACTTATGTGCATGGATGCAGCGAAGCTGATTTCAGAAATACGAGTATTTCGTAACCGTTGTTCGGTACGTAATTGCGTTTGTTTAATTTTTAGCGCTAATTTCCAACCATTGTTGACATCGTCCTGGAACAGGACAGGGGACATGTACAGAGAGAGATTTGGTAGCGACAGTCTCTTCGCTGCGAAAACATTGGATCGAGATAATGAAAATTTTTTGAACAACGCGCGGATACACGAGGACACGAATACGGAAGCGAATCCAAGTATTTTCGAGGATACCGACGAGATTTTTGGCCCTCCGCCATTACCGAAGAGCGGGTCAAAGACCGACGCTAAATCCACGGTGAGGTCGTTGTTCGACGACTCTGATACCGGTGACGACCTATTCTCGAATACCAGCTCTGGATCGCGTTCTCAAAAAACTACCGACGTTCTTTCGACGACAACAATAGCGACCTCGCAATCGTCGGACAGAGCAAAGATTTTCAAAAATAGAGGATTATTCGATGACGACGAAGAGGACGAGAACGACATTTTCGGAACTAAGGATTCGTCGGACGTAAATTTGTTTGCGGCCAGTAAGTCCGCCGTTGAAATTAAGCGATCGGAAGTTATGCCGGAAGCATCCTCTACGCAGGAAAAAAGTGCAAGAAACGCCGAAGACGTTGATACCGTGAGGGAAAGTCTCGACAGCAATTTTGAAAAACGGAATAAGATTAAAGATCAGCAGACTGCATCAGTGAGCGCGAAAGTTGATAGTATATTCGACGATCTGGACGACGATGATCTGTTCAGTCCGAGTTTCGGAAAGAAGACTACGAGTGGGATGAAGAAATCTGAGCCACCGAGTTTGTTCGACGACGGTACAGACGACCTCTTCGCTGCGCCGGCTAAACCGCCTGCTGCCAAACTGGAAAAGACGATGGAATCCTCTACTTTCTTAAAATCGGAGGAAACAAAGGCGTCTGTTATCGAGTCAGGAAGAAAAGTTGGAGGACAGCTGAGCCCAAAAGTAATGGAACAACTTGCTGCCAAATTGGACGTCGCGAAAACTGGGGATAAGGGAAATCTCCAGTCGGAGAAAGAGACAAAAACGGAGAAAACTGTTGAAGAAAATACTCCACCCTCTAAGGGTGAAAAGACTGATGTTTTTCCGATAAATAAATCTAAGAATCTCGCGTCAAAGATATTGGATGAAATGAAAACGGTACAAAAGTCTAAATTGGAACCGGACGCGAAGCCAGGTATAGCGAAGAAACCAGAAGTGTTGAGAAAATCGGATCGTAAATTAGATGCCGCAAACAAAGCTGCCGCTATCCGGAAAACCATTGTCTCGTCGAAGGTGACAACGGAATCTAGGTCAGAAAGTATCGAGGAAACCAGAGTGAGGTGTGCCGAAGAATTTTCAAGTAAAAGTGTTCGGTCGGAGAGAAAAGTTTCGTCATCGGACGAAGAGAGATCGTCGAGAAGTTCAAAGTCTGAAATTTTCAATGCGGGAGAAGAAAAATGGCCGGTATCCTCTTCGCCAGAAGATTCGTCCAATACCAACGTCAGAAGAGAACCTCCGAAAACGTTGGAAATAAGATCGAGCACAACTTCGGTGACCAGTGAAAAATCGAGTGCCGTTCAGCGGCGAGTTGTCTCCGGAAAAATAGCAAATTTGATGGGGCGTATGAGCGATTTGAAAATTTTATCGCCTACCGATACCCCACCCGTCTGGAGAAAGAACGAGGAAAGGACCGACGACGTCGGAGATAAAGACAGCGAAGATGGGAGTTGCATCAGCACTTCGAAAGAAAGTCCGACACTGTCAGGTAACGTTTAATTTGGAAGTGAAAAATTTTCCAAAAAGTTGTCGCGACACCAGAAGTTTTATCGTTCGTTTGCAGATGATCTTCACGAGGTGATTGCTCCACCCCCACCGCCCTCACCGCCTGAGCAAAAGGGATTGGAACCAGCCATCAGCTTCGACGTTCCGGTTCAAGTTGAAACGTTGAGCGTTACCGCTTCTAAAGTAAGTTGATAAAATCTGAAAAAGTTCGTGCATATATTCGTATGTAAACATCCGCGATATTTCTTTGTTGCAGAGTCGAGTCCGGATCCAGTCAAAGCGCCGACCACAGAGTCGTCGCGCCCGGCAGAACGCGCTTCGGAAAAGTGGGATCGATTTCGATACGGTAGATTTTTCAAACGACAATGATTCGGATACGAATCGGAATCTGTTCTCGAACAGCACGAACAATAATCCGGCCGTTGCCGAGAATTCAACGAACGCTCAGAATATGGTGAATTCGAACACGGACAGGTTAATTATTTCCACAGGAGGAGGTAGTGAGAACGTGAGCGTTAAGGTGACAGAGTCCACCTCGTCCACTTTCGCGGATGATCGCTCTGAAATAAGCTTTAGCAAAGAGAGTTCATTGAGTATAAACAAAAATACCCTCCTTTCCCCGTCTACCGACGAGGAGGATCTCTTCGACGTACCCCCCGATCTCCCGGAGGATCCGCCAAAAGAAGACGCGCTTTTTGGCAGAGCCCCGATTCTCTCGCCTGTCGAGTCATTCGTAAATGTAGAGAGCGAGGCTAAACACGAGCCGTACAAAAGTGATAAAAATAATGAAGGTGCCAAGGAAGAGACGAGCGTCGCCACTAGCCACTCGCGAACCTCCGCAACTCTTGTTACCAAAGAATCTTCACGGTCGACTGAATCGAGAGAGAAGGTCACCGAGAAAACAACTTCTATTCGGGATGAACGAAGCACTGGCAATTCCGTTCATAAGGAGGAATCCGCTGTTGGAAAAATGTCGAAAAACAAACTTGAAGATAAATCCCAACAAAATCGAGGAAAAATAGAAGCAGAAATCAGAACCAGAACGAACCGCATCATTGCGAAGCAGGAGGTCGCAGAAGGATCGATCGATCCGCTACGGGATAGTAGCCATGATCCTATTAAGGATCCTAGCAATTTGTTTGCGTTTGTCACGAAATCACCGTCGCCAGAAAAAGGAAAGAATCTGCTATTCAACGAGGACGATGACAGTCTTTTCTCAAGGTCGTCGTCGTCGAAGAAATCGAAAGATGCGGGGATCGATGAGGCTGGAAAAAGCGCGACAAAGAAACCGACGCTTGACCTTTTTGCGGACGATGCGGATGTTGATTTCTTTACAACTTCACTGCCAAAATCATCTACTATAAAATCTAAAGAATCAAAGATCGACCTATTCGGCGATGACGGTAACGATGTCGATGACTTATTCGGAGGCGGCGCCAAAAAACTAACGATCAAATCTTCTCAAAATTTGATGACGAAAAAAACGGTCACCGAAATTCATTCGTCGTCGAAGAAACAAAGTTTGTTCGACGATAACAGCGACGAAACGTTGTTCGGAAGTTCGAACTTGTATGGAACCAAGGAAAAATCCGATGGCAACAGCCTAGGGACTGCGTCCGGCATATTTTCTGATGCTGACAACGCCGAGATATTCAATACTGGGAAGCCGAAATCTACCGAGTCAACTTCCCTTACTGGTAAGACAAACGTAGAGGATATTTTTGGTAATCGATCAGGTGAAGAGGAAGATATGTTCGCGGAACAAAAAATGGTGATAAAAAAATCGACGATCCCCTCCGGTTTGTTCGGTGACGACGATGACGATGGCAGTGACATATTTGGGAAATCGACCCAATCCGCTACGGTAAGTCACTCAAAATCAACGGAAACACGTGGAGTAGTTAAGCGAGCGACGACTCGAGATCTGAGAAAAACTGCCGAACAAATTGTCGAGGATCCGTTGAGTATGCTACAAAACGACTGATCGCAAAAATAATTGAAAGGTGGAGCAATCGATACTGGTCTTTAGTTAATATTTTTGAAATTATTTTTTTCTCCAAATACGCTTCAAGTTTGTTGCTAATTTTAATGATTTATCAATCATGCTAGTTTTCAAAATTGCATTCCTTTGAAAGTATTAAAAAATTCATATCGCTAAATTATCTTCTTGCAGTTTATACAAACTTGCAAATAAAACTGTTGTTTGGAATGATTGTTAAAACTCTTCGTACGGCACGATCGATTTTGAACAGTAAGCATATCGTTTTCCTCTGTTGCCCTATTGAAATCATTGAATGTAGAAAAAGAGGCTTCGAAATCGTGGGTGGTCTATCAAACTATTGTATATAATACACATTCATCCACGTACTAGCAACGATCCATTCTAATCCAATAGCTTTAAAAGTCTGTAAGTACTCAAAACTCACCCAAACTATACACATCCAAACACACCCCACACACCCACACATATATACATATATATTTTCTTTATGTGATTTCGTTTTATCAAATCGGATTGTGTATATTTGTAATTTTGTTTAATTTATACGAAGCGCCGAACGGGCTTAAAAATACCTATCTAAGAAATCAATTACGAGAACGTTTATACAGTGTTTGTGAATTAAATATATTATTATACGTCAACCGTTTGATATACATATATGTAGATATCAGGTAATCAAATTTTACGGTTTAATTCATGCGCACTGCATAACGTAAAGTAAATGAATATATTCAAGTCTCGTAAAAGATATTATGTATAATGTATCAATTGTGAAATAAACATTGCCTGAAAAAATTTGCTATCGAAACATCGCTCTTACGACAATACAGGTGTACCGTACGTATTTAAGTGAAAATGAGAATTGTCTTATGATTTCATTTTCGATATAAAATACAGGATAATACGGAACGGAGGTTTTGTATATTTGAATACCGCTTCTCAGAGTCAATGAACAATAAAATATGTATAAATATTGCCTCTGTCAAGACTTTTTTGTCACGATATGTACCGTCAATCAACAAATAGACGCTACATTTAACGGCCTACGAATTGATCTCGTATGATCATGATTGAAACTTTCAATGTTTCCGAAAATCAATTAGTTTGCGGAAGACAATTTTTTTGCGGATATCAATGACAGGTGGTATAAGTTCATCGGACTATTGAGATGCTGTACAGTACACGTGTCTCATTAATATTCTTATATGCATGAGAATTCTTCAAAAAGTCGAGGACTTCACATTTACGTACATGTGCACGTCTAGCATTGGAGTATTGACCTCCGGAAAACGTGGTTCACGTATACAAGCCAGTGATAAGAGGTAAGTATATCGAGATTGAACTATGTAAAAATTTCGCAGCGAAGGTTAAAGTAATTTATAATACCATATCAATGATTTGGAAGCACATACTTCGTTTATCTAAGGGTTCCAAAGGGGGTTTTATGAATCAATGCATTAAATTTGCATTGATTTATAAACGGCCCACGTATAATAATTAATGATTATCGTGGGCGAAATCATCATACAAATGTAATCGACGCCCTTTCGGCGCTCTTATTCGACCGCAGACTGCACTGTTCGTTGGGGAGGTCAAAGATTGCGAACCTCGATCTTCAAATTTTCAGACTTCAATGCTCGGCTTTCCTTGATCGAAACGATGCTTGAATGAATTAGCTTCGATCTACGTCATTCTCGGTCATTCCCATTCGCGTCTTCACAATCGTGCGGAATGAACAAGAAAAAAATATCGGATTCATTAATCCGCATTTTTCGATTGACTTTGGAGCACCAACGGTTTTTTGACTCGCGTGGATCATAATTATATTATTTACCCGACAGGACAGTGGGGGAATGACATTCGATCCACGTTAATACATCGAATACTGCATAAATAATCTGACCGTAACGTGTTTATTACACACGTGGGTTTTTACGCGTAACGAATGTAAGGAAAGTTTTCGCCAAAACAATAGAAGCTGAGTTAAGGGGAGCAATTTAATTATGACCCCAATAACATACTTCCTCTACGCGATATTCATGTTTTTATAGGTTTATCCTTCCGATAAAATCATAGACAAAAGCCTCCCAAAATTTAAGCCAAATCGATCAATAACTTTTTGAGCTAAGACTGCAGCATTTTTTGAGAATGTATAATTTCGAGATAATCGCGTTTAAATTTTCAATACTGTAGAGCTATTAATTTTAATTTGAAAATGGGATACGATAACTCTGGAAATATTCGATATTTCGATTCCCCCGTTTTACAGGATACTCTCAAGACATTATACTTTGAAAATATGTGGAAAAAAAGCGATTTTTTCAAAATTGTAAACAGATTGCTCCCTCTGACTACGATCGCGAGAAATCCCATCATGTAAACCAGCTGCATTACGAATCCCCTATTTCCTTGTGCGTGCATTCAATTGAACCAAACGTTTTGCGCGATTTCCATGACAGATTTCCTCTAATCATTAACGAAATTGTTGAAATTCTGTAACTAATCTATTTTCACCAATGTTCATGACCTTCGTTGATGGCTCGGCGAATTTATCACCGTTGCAAGAATAATGATTGAATGAACAAATAACACAACGGATAACGAAATTCATGCGAAGCGAGTAAAACTGGATTTTTATATCTTCAATGTTACCCGCTTCAATTAATGTGAGATTGGTTAAACCACTTGGCATGTACGTAACGTTGAAGAACGAGTAGATTCAACAACTTGATAAGATCTACGCCTGATTGCGATGAAGTTGAAATAATGACGAACGAATCCCGTTTTTACATGGTCATTTGAACCCAGTTTAATGTGGGGTACCGTGTTTCCCATCGTTTACTGAAATGAAAGGTGAGTAGAGATTTTTTTCCGATCATTAGCTCCTCTCAAGAAACTGATCACTCAGTGGGAACTTATCCTACAGTGTTGTACGAAATTCCCACTTGAACTCGCGCATCGAGTCAGACTTCGTTATTGTATACATATTTATTCATAGTGTGACGATTTCTGACCCAAATAGTTTTCTACTTACAACAGAATGAACAATATATGTTCCAAATTTTCAACGGAACTGACCAACCCTGAACAACAACTACTGACTTTGAACTATACCATATGACGATAGCATCCTTGAATAGCATCCGAGAAACAATTTCGAATATCAACTGTCTTTGAATAAAATTTTCACCGATTGTTATTTACCAGATAATTATTTCAAAATGTCACACACTGAAGCAAGTGATAATAAAACAACGCGTACAAAACCGAAAAGAGAATGATTCAAAACCGGGCCACCACGATGTGCGTAAGAATGCACGCACTGCGTAGAAAATAGTGTAGAACGCGCTATCGAGGTACCGAACTTTCCCGACAATTCTGACAATGGTGATAAATATGCCAAAAATACCCGTTTAAGGAATTGAAAAACATAATTCCGAAATCCAATTCCGCACCGTATCTCTGGGGTACTCGACGGCGATTCGCTGCCGCGTTAGGGCTGAAACTGAAGTAACAAATGGACGCAACGTTTTAAATCTGCGCATCGGAAAAAAAAAAAACGAGAAAATTACGACAGTTTCGATGCGGATAGCTGAGAATCAATAATACGAACGAGAACCGTCACAATATGAAATTTGAGATACCGAGTGAAAGACAAAACTGAAAAGAAATGAGAAACAAAAAGCATAACCGAAACTGCGACACACACTGAAATGCGGCGAGTGCGTTGCATGTAATTGTAAGAATCTAAGAATGCTAATAATTGCACAGCGTCTGATGTAACATGGACGGCCTCGCCACTTTCGAACTTTCATGTTGCGAGCTTATTTCATTTGGTGGGAACCATATCCCTCCTGTAACAATACGGATATGTAAATTATTGCCGATTACGACCGGTGGCTTTATAACGTATGAGTAATTAAACGACTGCGAGGTGGACGGCTTCAAATATTGAGACGGGGAATTGATTAACGGTCAAGAGTTTCTGGAGAAGCGAATGAATATTGACATCGTTGACCGTCAGTTGTGAGTCGATCGTCTTGGAGTGCGCCACGATACCGAAAGGATTCTTCCACCTCTCAACTGTCCCGACAACGTTTTGGTGCGTCCTCGTTAACTAGGTACCGATATTAAATTTCTGCCTCGGTCATATAATCTGGCTACTTTTTGCGCATCATTCATACGAATTACATCATCCAAATAATTGGGAATTTTTATTTTCGAGTCTGCAGTTGTTTGTAAATTGTTCGCTATTCGTCAATTATTATTTTCTTCTTCATATTCTGAGCTGGAAGGATGAAAGATTTTGACGATTTATTTAAAAAACGTAACAGGCTTTATGAGAATGAAGTATAAAATCATTGGTGGAATTCTCTTTCTTCTCCTAGCATCGAATTTAAATGAATAATCATCCGCGCGTGGTGGAACGACTTTCCAGAACTTGTTTTCGATAATAACAATTTATCTCTTATACGCAGCATCGTTGACTGTGATTATACAGATTACTGATATGTGAAATGAAAAAGAACTTCGCCGATCAATTCTTGGTCGGATTCAGTCAACACGCATGTAGGTACCATTGGGTACGAAGACATGCCCCGGAAATGAATGTACGTGTAAAACTTACTCTTGTTTTTGACCGTTAAAGATCGCTCGTTAAGATGTCGCAGGCTGCGTATATACAGGACATGTTGGCAGATCCTACCGTACCGGATCAGGCAACCGGCCCTCGTGAAGTTGCAAATTTTTACGCCAATCGTAACGTCCTGCTCACCGGTGGTTCCGGATTTTTGGGACGGCTATTGACGGAAAGAATATTGCGGTAAGTGAGCAAAACAACGATTGTTCGATGGGAAGATCAGATTGCCCTGAGTAATTTGAGGAAAAAACCGACGATTCGATTTTATATAATTTTTACATTTATTCTCCGATATCCAGTCGCGAATGCGATGAATCGACAAAAGATTGGGGGTTGTGAAGCAGTTTCGACGGGCCAGTCGACCTTCGGGTTCAAGATTCAAACTTAAAAATCAAGTTCGCTCTTTTATTTTTGTCATTATGTTATATATTTTTTTTTTTTTGTTTCAAGTTCGTTTCCATTTATATGCGGGATTTGATCCGCGGCGTTGTAGTCTCCAGCTTCCTCCTATTGCATTATTAAATTTAATACCACTCCGCGGTAAGTCGTGGACATCAAGGTCGTTCCGCGGGATATGCCGAGTGAATAAACAAGTCGATATAAATATCGATCGTATCTTCCTTGCGGGGAAATAACACAGAATTCATGAGTTTTTATCGATGCGGTGGAGATTGACGATGAAGATTTTCCCAAATATTGGATATTCAGAAATTTCAGCGTTACAGTTCTTCATCCGACTGCCGTGTCGTTATTCTGATTTGACAATCTCTTCGATTTTCGCGATCGCGGATTATAAAATCCAGATAACTAACTAAGAAAATTTGAAAGAAAAATCTCAAGCGTACGGTCGCGATAGTAAATATACTCAAATATTCGAGGCAGTCGGAAATCACTTGTCGACAATTATTCAAACGTTTAAATTTACATTTGCTCAATAACGACTTTACCAATATGAACTCGTGCTAGTCATGTCTGCTGCGTCGTCATAGGATGTTCGTACAGCTTCGGAAAATTTACTGTTCAAATATCAACTATTGATTTTTTCAACGACAAATCAGACTTCCAGATTCTTCGCTTCGATGATGAGATGTGACATCTTTTCTTGTAGATACGTCAGAGCACTAATGAACATATTCTTTTTCATTCATCAATTTCTTATATAATCCGTCGATCGATTCGTACCTGTAAAGAATAAAGATACCGGTGATTGATCAATTAGCATTTTCAAACTCTAAAAATTAGCTTGCTATCAATATACATTAGCGTTTTACAACGTTTACCGCGCGTGGTTTACGCTCAATGAGTGCGTTTGAATTGCTAATGTTATCGCTACAACTAGCATCAGATGATCTTTTGCCAAATATTGGACGAAACTACAAACCAAGTCATATAGACAGAGATAATTCTAATTTAGCACGCACCCAAGAAATCCATCGGCGAATCAATACGAAACGGATGTGTATTTCAATCATCTGCTGTCCGACTGCTCTACAATCGAGCGAAACCGTGTAAAACAATATAATTTCGTCACCCTGCCAAAATTACAAGAAGAACAACGTTTGCTCATGTTCTTATCATTTTGTAATTCCTGACCAACATTCTTCTAGGTCATGCCCAAACATCAACCAGTTGTTCTTGCTTTTACGAGCGAAAAAAGGAAAAACCCCCCACGAGAGATTCAAAGAACTTTTCGACGATGTGGTGAGCTTTCGATTTCCTTGTTTCTCTTGTATTCCTTCCGACGAGAAGTTTCATGGGATTTTTTTCCTCGTTGCGAATGGATCAACAGTTCAGCTTGGGTATTTATTACTGTGTTATTTTCCTGCAGATTTTCGATCGGTTAAAAAGAGAGAGACCAAATTTCGGCCGGAAGGTTTCGTTGATAGAAGGAGACATGATGCAGGTTGGTTTGGGGCTGTCCGTGGAGCACAGGGAGCAGCTTCGAGCCACCCATGTCGTATTGCACGGTGCGGCCACTGTTCGGTTTGACGAAAAATTGCGCACTGCGGTGAACATCAACGTCAGGGGAACGAAAGAGCTGCTGTCGCTGGCAAAGGAAATGACAAATCTCAAGGTTGGCGAGAGAAATCCTTTCCCCAAATGTTCGAACGATCTTCCTTTTTCCATTTTACTTGCGTCAAGCCTCACGTTGTAAAACCATTTCATCCGTGGTAAAATCTACAGGCATTCGTCCACGTATCCACAGCCTATGCGAATTGTCCTCGTAGCGATATCGATGAAAAATTCTACCCGCCGCCTATGAACAGCGAAAAATTACTCGGTCTTTTGGACATACTGGACGACGCATCTCTCGATCATCTGACCCCAGTGTGAGGACGATAGTCGCGATTGTTGATCGGATAGACCAAAAAGAATGTCTCCTAATCGATTTTACCCGGGGGGTGGTTACAGATTGTTGGGCGAATGGCCGAATACGTACACGTTTACAAAAGCGGTTGCGGAGGACACGGTTCGTCAATATCGTCAGAATCTACCTCTCTGCATTTTGAGACCATCGATAGTTATAGCCACCGCAAAAGAACCTGTCAGCGGATGGATAAACAACGTCTACGGTCCAACGGGGATGGTCGTCGGTGCTGCTGTCGGATTGTTGCGTACCCTACGGTGCGACCCAGATATGGTAGCGGATCTAATACCAGCTGACTACGTAGTAAATGCCATAATAGTCGCGGCTTGGGACATCGCCAAGACTCAGTAAGACTCGGGCGCATTAGGATTTCTTGCGTACAATCGATGCTGATGTTATACTGAAAATAGTGGCGGAGTTATCGCGGGTAATTTTGGGTTTCAGAAGTTTGAACTTGAACAGTTTGGACGGTCCGGATATCGAGGAACCGCCGATTTACAACGTCGTGTCGTCTTGTCAGCGACCGTGGACTTGGGGACAATTTACGGAGTACACCGAACGCTATGCGATGGCCATTCCTAGCCCGATGTGCCTCTGGTATTACTGTTTCCTTCTTCACAAGCGCGCCTGGATGCACAAAATCTGTGTGGTATTCTTACATCTTGTTCCAGCAGCGATTGTGGACTCCATATTGTGGCTCAGCGGACGAAAACCGATGTAAGAAATCGTACTTTTATTCTCGACCTTTCGAAGTAGAAATTGATCTTCACTCTCCTATCGTAGTTACGTAGACTTTGCTTAGGTCATCAGGGTGAAAACGAGGGATCTTAAAAGGTTCGGATTTCTTTGTTTCAGGCTCTGGGAAGCGTATAGAAAGATTCATAAATTCAGTGGCGTTATTTCGTACTTTACGTTACAACAATGGAGATTTCATAACAATGCTACCCTAAAATTAGCCGAAAGAATGACTCCGGCTGATCGCAACGAATTTGATTTAGACATAGGAAGTCTTAACTGGGAAGACTACACGCATCATCACGTCCGAGGGCTCAGGGTTTATCTCTTCAAGGATCCATTGGACACGGTGCCGCAAGGACGTGCGAAATATAGGAGGTAAGAAACTTCGTTCACCGTAACGGGTGATTCACCTGTGCACCTGACTATCTGCTTTTCGCATTACTCCAACGAGTCGCGTGTCTCGGATGCTGTGGAAAAAATCGTACGGGGCACGTGCGGAAGATACGCGTTCAAAAATTTCGCGCGGATCTCCGATCTGCGGATTATAGTTTTCCTTTTATCAATTTTCAGACTGAAAATAGCTCACTACACCGTTGTCTGGACTTTCGGGCTCCTGTGTCTTTGGTTGCTGTGGGCTCTTCTACGTACGATCGGATTGGTCTAACTTTTCGTTCGCGATTGCACGCTGTCAGAAACTTGAGTTCGATGTAGAATAAATTATGCCTAAGCACTTTGTAAATGAAGAGTCATTGATGCATCCGGTCCCGACGAATCCGATGCTATGTGATCGTTAAAACTGCACACCTTCAGTTACGAGTTGGATTCTCACGCGGTATATAATTGCGCATGCCGAGTCTTCCTGATTAAATGTTTGAATATATGTACATATATATTTATTGGAACCACGTATAACCTTGACTCGTTGCATCGCCGGGGTCCAACCGTCGCCGTAGCCATGCTCATCCGTAAAAGTAAGCAAAATTATGTGCGACAGTCTAACATTCACTATCTTCTCTATTCTACAAAATAAACGGTCGACTGCACTGTCCTGTTTATTTATGCAGAAAAACAAAACGAAACCAACTCAAGATCTACCGCTTACCGTTCAAGTACGGGCATTATTTATGTTCCCTCGTAAGTAGTCGCATACATACACAGGTACACTGTGTACCTGTGCGTGCATATAACTATCTGTAATATACCCTTCCCATATCTTCGGTGTGGCACTACTTCACCGTACAGTATCATACGAAGTCCATACGACCGCGAGCTCTCTCGCGCTCCCGAGATAGAAAAAAATAAAATCAAATAAAAGAAAGTAGAAGAAAGAAGACAAGTTCGTTTCTCGAATGGGCGAAACTTGTCGAAAAATTAAGACGTACACGGTTTTATTTTTAATAATCCTATATCAATTATCTTACACACGATATGAATCACGGCTTGATTAGTTTCGGCGTGTGTAATATGTTGGAAGAGTTGTTACATTATATATACCACATGAAATTGACCGCCGCCGGTCTTCGGAGCGATCAATTTTAATTTTCATGCATTCAGGTCGTCGAATCGCCGTTATTACGCGGGGACAATTCCCGCAGGATATCGCGTCTCTTCGAAATGTATAATAATGATTTAATATCTCGAGAATTATAACAACGGATCCACCGTAGCTATATCCCTCTCTACAAAGTCCGAGTGTAGCGGCTGTTTTGACTTTCAAATTAGTACGGCTATGTTAAAGATAAAATATACCCAAAAAGAGTTATATAAAAAAATAAAAAAAAAGGAATAAAGAAAGAAGAAGAAGAAGAAGAAAGAAAAAATAGTCCTCCTGTATACCAGAAGCGAAAGCTAATGAGGATTAAGTGAGCTGGGCACAGGTAGTCGTTTGACTAATCTCATATTAAATTGAAATAAAGTTTCAAACCCATCGATTACGACCGACTTCGTCTACGCGTGCGTTACAAATATTATCTACAAGGTCGTGAAAGGGATCGAAAAGTTTCCGGAGTGAGTACGATTTGTTATACAGTTTTACAGGTGACGGAGTCTCCCGCGACCCGGAAATCGATTAAGAAATCCTCCCGAACCGCGCGATAAAAAAAAAATGCAAAACGATCGATAGATTCGTGGACACGCGAAGATCGTTTCTACCCGCGTCATACACGCACTGGAAATGTTCGTCGCTAGCGAAACGAACGTAACAACGAGGATCGGGAGGATGTATTTCAAATCGCGTGAAATTCAAACGATTCCACAGCGTGATCCGCGCTCACAATCAGTTTTGTACAGCGGGTATACCGCACGTTATGTTATACACGCGGCGTTAGCGAGGCGCGTTTTACTTTCAACGGGGGAATGAATATATTTGAAATGCCCTTTACACGCTCGTACACTTTCGCTCGGTGTCCAACGGCAGCACTCTCCTTCGATAGAGTCAGGGATCCGGACGAGGCACCGGACTGTAAAGCGAGGCGAGGCAACTTACTCCTGGGCTAAATTCTATCGCCCCTCGGCTACGCCGGTACAAGGACGGACTTTGCCGGCCATCCCGAAGAAGAGGCGAAAGAAAATATCTCACGTACACCCCCGTAGAGGAGAATACACGTACAGGTGTACTTCACACAACCGTTCCACGCGTAAGAGATGCGTACATATTTTCCTCTCTCTCTCTCTCTCTCTCTCTCTCTTTCTCTCTATTTATTTTTTTCTTCGTCCCACCTCTGATTTACAACGTGACGCCCGAAGCTCGACACGTCCGGATGGCTTTGCGTTGTCCTCATGTGGTTTAAATGGCGCATCACGTGCTGGTTTCGCTAGTTGTTCCTCAGTGCGCCCCGCCCGTCTGGCTATTTACATATGTAATTGCAACGTAAACATAGGTGATGGCACGTGGTGGTGTAGTATACTATACCTCTTGTACGACGTACGTATGCGTTATAACGTTGTACATTTGGAGTATGGAACGTTCGAAAAGCAAAGCGTTTCTTTGCGAACACTTCCATTTCAAACTCCCCCCTTTTTATGCGATGTACAGGTATTATATGCATTCCTATACGTGAATATGTATGTCCATTCGAAGGCAGCTTTTACTTTGAAAGATGAACAAACGCCGCTCGAGTAACTTCGCGTGTGTGTGCGTGTGCGCGCGAGTGTGTTCGTGTGTGTACCGACGTCGATTGTAATTCAATGTTTGTTCGCGCTTGAGGTGCGATTTTTATCGGCTAATAAAAGCACCTCGTACCGTACGTTGTATGCGCGCGTATGTGCATGTACGTACATACGGGACCATAACAATTCCTCGTGTCCCGGATAAACAAGTCGGTCGGCGCATACGCGGGGATACTTTTTTCAATTATTATCACATAAATGTTCGCCGACCCGTTTTTCACCATTTTCTTTTTTATCAGTTATTCAATTATTCCCGAGCATTGGATAACGGAATACATCGGAACCCGATGACGCGCGAATGAAAAATATCTTTTCAAACTTACGTCACAATATTACACGCTCCCGAGATAACCGACGTAATTTTCTTTACGAAATTTACGTTATAGGTATATACGAACACACCCGTCGGCCGCCGGTATACCAAATATCACTGTTATATCCGACTAACTTATTGACTTTCACGTCGTCAGTTTCACACGGCGAGCGTATCAAAGTTGACTCGACTCCACGCGCGGTATATCCCGATGGGTAAAATAATTCATACATATTCGCGTACGTGTATGAAAAAAAAGGGAAAAAAAACAAAAAAAAACAAAACGAAATAGAACCGGAACGTTTACCACGTTATACGACACCTCTCTCGTATGTGTATATATTTTATTATCGCTAGGACATACGGGTAAGTATACGTGCAACGTAGGAAAAGCGAACCCGGTTCACACCACCCCGTTATACCTATATACATATATATTGCAGCAGACAATCAATGCTCCGGGATGTCGCGTCTATGCGCCGCTATAATATAAGCGTACGAACCAGTCGCAGGCCTTGGCCATCCCATTATCGAGTAACGAGTTCTCGTTGCTCAATCAATGGCTTATGGGAGCGAGAAAACGATAAGATAAAATAGCATCGGACGGTATGCCATGCGTATAATTCCATTCCCTCCGCTGTACGGATAGAGAAAAATTTACCGAACTAATTATACGTGGAGTAAAATTAGTCGCGAATAACCAACCAGTCGAGTTTCGTCTCCACGCAGTTCCAGCAGAGGGTCGTGTAACGTCGAGAGTCCCGCTGGTTCCAAAATCGAGGTGGAATAACGCGATTGAATCCAGCGGGGGTTGAAGCTGGTGTTTTTTTTTTGTCGTCCGCCTGTAATCGTCGCGTAAGCGAATAACCGGGATCCGTTTATCCGTCGTGGAGACGTGGGTGTCGTTGTCGGGCAATGTGACGAATACGAGAACCGCGAAACGAACTCTTGCGAGTAGTATAAGTGCGGTATCTTATACCATTCGAACGATGCGAACTACGCCAATGACGAGGATCATCCGACCACGCCTCTGTATCAAAGTGGCGTGCGGTCGCCCGAAGAAATAAAGACGAATAAAGAATGAAAGATACTTGAATAAATAAAATAAATTACCCGACATGTAATATATATATATATATATATAAAGGGATAACGACGCAATATCGGACGCCCACACCGAGGATTATTTTATGGTTCACGAGTGACGCAACTCGCAGCAATTCGATTTTGCGATTGTAACGTTTTCATCCTTATTTCATCGCTGATCCGAAACGACCTTTGATTTTATCGCTGGTTTTCTTATGAGGACCGACCACGGAGTGGGTGCAGCGCATGTCACTCTGACAACGTTATTCGTGTGAAATTCACCGGTATTTTTCTGTCCCAAAAAATTTTGCAGTTCTAGGCGAATCGGGAAGCTCCAACTCATTGTTTACCCATCCTTTCTTCCGACGTTGATCGGTCGCTGAAACAATTTCGCAATCATCATCAGTCATATTCTCAATGGCGTTCGTTCTTGGGAAGAAGGTCCTTCGCGAAGGAAATTCAATTTTCTAGGGGTGGGTCGCGGTGGATGAAATGCAAAAAATTGAAAGCGCCGCGGAGAACCCGCATCCGATCCGAACGACCCGGTCCTCCGCAAGCCATGCGGGACGCAACCCTTGTCCGAAGCTAAGTCCGCGCCTGCAGTGACAACGATAAGGATATCGGTAGATACCTGGCATAATTGTATCGCGTGTGCGTGACAAAGTAGCAGCAGCAGCAGCAGCGGAGCGCTATACACGTATACGTATTACAGCTTGGTCGTCGTACCCTTCGAAGGAAGGAAGAAGCGAACGTACGGCGGGACGGAGGGTCGGAGGTACGCACGGGCGGGTGGATGCGGCAGCGGAGAACACCGCGACGAGGCGAGGGGAGCCCGTTGCCTATAGAAAGACTAGCGAAGCCGCTAGCAGGAGCAGCAGCAGCAGCAGCAGCAGCAGCAGCAGCAACAGCAGAGCGATCGGGTGGCGAGGGAACCGACGGACTCGAGTCAACCGAAGCTGGTGAAGCAGTGCACGCCCGGCTGCCGTCACGAGAGCACGGTCTACGTCGCTTGTGTGTGAATTACCACCACCACCCGTATTCGTACCACCCAACACGTCAAAGTCACGCGAGACAACAATCGGGGCGGCAGACTCCCCGAGTAAACGAGAGGTTCCGTTATTTCTCTATTTTCGTTCGTTGGTTTATCGAGGGTAACTGTACCACGGAATCGACACGTTTCGCGCGTTCGATAAGGCGCTCCGGGCTAGCCTCGTAATCCAGATGACAGAGGAGACGAAATAAAACCCGGTATAAACAATGACTCGGTCGTCGAAGATTTAGCGAGGAAATCTCGGAGCTTCGAAGAGGGAAATAACGAGACGAACGTATCGCCATGGAACGCGTCGTTTGAATCGAAAAGTTGAAGAAAAACGAAAAAAAAACAAAAAAACAAAAAAACAAAAAAACGTCGAGAATTTAAAAGAGCGACCTCGCGGCGACCCGTTTCCATAGCAACACGCATGGCGATCAGCTGACGGGCAGAGCATTTGACAATCGCGGCAGTACGCTGCGAACCAGCGTCAGCATTCGATCGTCATCCTCCTTCTCGTCGTCGTCGTCGTCGTCGTCGTAGTCGTAGTCGTTGCCTAACATTAACGACGTCGCACGGAACGGACTCGTAACTAAAAGACTACGAAGATCCGCAGGCGAGGACAAAAACTAAAGGGGAACTCTATTCGCTTCCGAACTCGCGGACACGAGGTGTACACGTCGTACAAGTGTGTTGATACAGTGGTATCACAAAAGCACCGAACCGGTAGTGCGTGTTCGTAACGTGCGTGGCGATTGAATCGGATATACGATACATTTGTACGTCGGACAATAAATAATTGGGTCGAAAAGACTGACGTCGAGTAGAAAATTTCGTGAAATGAAACAGGAGCTGAGATAAATTAGATTGTGGAAAAACTGAAAGAGAGAGAGAGAGAGAGAGAGAGAGAACTGTGCGAGACTCGAAAAGACAAAATAATCGCGAGTATTTATCCGGACTACTTGAGCGTCACGAGTCTCTAGGTATATATACGTAATGTATTTATGCGTTATATTGTGTCGGTGATAATAAGAGGAGCCTATGAAATAGGTGACAATCGTCGGACGTTCGTCAGTTGGTTACACGACGTTTTCACCGTCGCGATTCGCAGTTGGAGCGCCGGTTGCGATGGGGGATCACGCGTTATTCTTCTGATTCGCGGACACGGTAATATTACAACCGATAATCGAACGTCGAACCGTACGAGGGGTTGGGTAAATTCGGGACCGAAAGTGCCGAACGATTTCCATTAGCCGGACAATCATCTTTGTTCAACACCGATCGAGCGCGCGGAGGAATTCAGATAATAATAAGTGACACGATAAGTCGAGCGCTCCCGTTTTCCATGCATTTTTTCTTCCTCTACTTCTTATCGTTCTATTTCTCCTCCGAGTAACGCACGCCGTTCGGAACGACGACTTACAATTAGAATTGAACTGAAAACAGAGTCGACGAAATACGCGATGCTGGTGGTTCGCCGCGTTAATTCGTTCAGGGTTTCCGGTGCTCCGAAATTTGCGAGTTGATTTCACGCTATTCGGGGGTTTTACGTTGATCGTTCAATTCCGCGATCCGTTTAAAATTTTTCATCGATAAACGATCGATGGAGATCCGAACGAGTGTCGACTGAGTGTATCGGAAAGAAAAGCAAATAAAGAACAATGTTTGAAAAAACGAACGGACTAATATCGTTGCTGACATTCTGACCGTAGTCGTGTGACAGCTGCGTTGAAGCTGTAGGGAAATATTTTGACCGATCAGTCGAGAGAAGTAAAGTGAAAAATAGAAGATTATTGACTAAACACACACCGCGAACGAAGAAGACGATCTTTTTTCGTATTTATCTTTTTTTTTTTATTTTATTTTTTTTCATTTTTGTTTATTTTATTTATTTCCTTTGAATTTTTTTCCAAACCAAGTGGGTTCGTTTGATTTGTGATATACGATGTGTGCAGTGTACTGTGACCGCTACGTGATATTGTGAATAAAAAGCAAAGTAAGAAGAAAAAAAAAAATAAATAAATAAAGACGGCGGGAAATCTATTGAGTTGAGACTCCGACGATCGTCCTTGGATTAAAAAAAAAAAAAAAAATACATCCCAACAAAAACTGAAATCTTCACCACAAGAGCCGAGAGTCACAGTGAGTATCCTTTCTCGACATTGTTTACGTATAATAAACGCAAAAATATTCAGACGTGAGATTTTTCATCAATTGTGTTTTTCTGCGTCAGAAAAAAATGATTTCCCCGACAACGATCGAAGGATCATAGTTCGAGTCGCACCCCTACGGTTTTCATTCCCAATCGACGACTTGATTTTGTGTTTTCTAAAAAATTGTTCAAACAGCTTTTCACCAGGGACTTGTATCGGTATATAGGTCACGCTAATCGATGAAGCGAAGCTGCTAGTTTGGGGCCGAGGAGAATTTCGACTCCAGGACCAATTTGCCTCGTTCCGATCAAATCTCCTCTACAAACCAAACCGAGACCGAAATTCCACGATACCAATAATCCAGGTACATCCGAAACCGGAAGAGGAGCTAAACGTCCATGGAATACGCGCATATATTTTCCACGTATTTCTATCGTCGACTTTTCGTTTTTCCCTAGATTATAATTCAAGGGTCAGTGCATGTGTAGACACGAGGTTGCGGGAGAATATAGGTGCTGGTTGCAGTTACATCAATATACATGGCGTTTATATATAAATATTAATCGGCTTCGTCCAATCGGAATACATATATACACGCGTTTTTCCGAATGATCGTCGTGGTCAGCCTCGCCCGTCGAATGTAGCGCACGTGCACCTATATCCGCTAATTATGATGCTACTCGAATACCTGCGCGCTTACGGGTAAAATGCGTCGTCGGTATAGCCGACGCCGCCGCCGCCGCGCCGTCGCGATGTACGCGAATGTATGTATACATATAGAGCGCACGCGAGCACGGAAAATGTGACGTCGGTGTCAAAGCTGAGGAATTTGCGCACGCGCGCGCTACGTAACGACCAGATGAATCGGCGGTGGTCGTCTCCAGCGCCTGCATACGAGGCACGGAGGGCGAGCGCCGTGCGTCGCGTTCGCCGTTCCTCGCTGCCCTGGAATCGATGGCCATATATATATATATATATATATTTACGAACAAAGGCGAGCGACCCGCATGGAGCGGTGACGAACGGTATCGTCGATATTATCGCACCGCCGGGCGAAAACTTCCGACGGCGACAGCGTGTCACTCCCGCACGCACCTGCCTTGGCCGCTCTGACCGCCACCGCCTCGTGTCCCGCGACGTTTCGCTCCGTCGCCAGCCGCGGCTAATATTGACTTTTGTACATATACACGCGTACGAACGACAGACGGAAGCTTCACCCCGTCGTTGGCTGCCGGCCCGACGCTGCCGTCCTTGCGATACGATTCCGCACGATAGTTCTCATCGGTCGATATTATTTACCGCACATACGCCTGGCGGTGTATTCGTACGTGTAAATTACACGCGCCAAACGCGTGGGTATGCGTTATCTCGGTGCATACGGCCTATGCGCGCATGAGAGTGCATTGCAATTAGAATCGTACACTCCGTGTGATACTGGAGTACCGCGTGAGAGTTTTTTCCATTTTTTCCATTTTCTCTTTTTCCGTTACAGTCGTATGTTATATGGCGAAACCGATCTATGAGTTTTTCAGCTTCTTTCCGTCTCCTTTTTTTTCTACTCTTTGTAGTCGATACTGAAAGCTTCTTCGTTATCGCGGGGAATTTTTTTGCGCATCGATTTCTGGGAAATAAAAAGCCAAATGAATCGATATAATTCATCGAGAGACGATCGATTTCTCGTCGTGGGAATCTTAGATTATTTTGAATCGCGGTCCCCTCCGCGACCATCGCTCCGACACAATACGAGGCGTGTCGTCTCTGTGCGTAATAAGGTATACCCGCAAGTGTTGCGAGTTCGGTCGCATCGGAAGTCTGTCATTACTGCAGTGACCGAATAAAAATGTATAATACGTATAATCGAATAAAATATACGATGTAAATCTACTTCGATTCGTTATTTTCACTTTTTTTCTTTCTCTTCGAATTACGATCGGAAGTCGGGTTTCTTTTTTTTTTTTTTTTTTTTTTTCTTGTTTTTTCGTCTGGTCATTCGATTATTCAAAATTAGGATCACACGCGGTTACACGTCGATACGATATCTTCGTGGTATAACCGAATGTATTTTTCGTTACACCTTTACAATAAGAGTCGTCGATATTTTTTCACTCGTACATTTACCTACCTACCTACATACATATGTATGAGTGGTGGGTACGTTGAAGTTTTTATAGGCGACAGTAACAGCCGATGATACTTTGGTTATGAATGCGATACGAGTTACGTTTACGATGTAGTATAGGATTCGAGATAACTTCGGTGGTCAACTTCTCTCCTTTTTTTAATATTGTTACTTTTTAAATTATGTACGTATACTGTATATTCTCTTCACTTTTTATACTTCACTCGTACACTTTTACAAGTCGCATATATATATATGAAAAAAAACGTGCGTTATAAATTGTCGCACTCGTATAATTATCGTATGCACCGTTAATACTCGTCAATATTTTTTTCCTCCTTTTTCTTATCGTGTGAAAAAACTAAATCCGAATCTCTTTTTCCATTTCGTTTTCATCGAGGATTTTTTAATTACGTCGAATGTTCGGGGTTGCCGAACGAGAATAGAAAAGTGGTGGAAAATTATTTTTCGCTTGTCATTTTTCGTGGGCACTTTGTCTGCATCGTCGTTAAATATCGTCGTCCGCTTTCTCCCAAGGTATTCTCATTCGGTCGATGCGCCGCAATCCTTTGTAAAGTGCAGTTAAAAGCGGGACCATGACGATGGCGATCGGATGCAAGGGACGCTCATTAGATCGATCATATAACTGTTCGCTTAATAGCTTCGGCTTTTTCAACCTTTTGACTCTATCGTCCGACGGGTGGAGGTCGCCGAAAATCACCCAGACCGGAATAATTAATAATCGGCTCCGACTTTCGGAGGGCGTGTTAACTTCGGGCGGTTCGTAGGTACGCGCTGCGAACGCGTCGTCCGTATACGAATCTTATTATACATACATATTTACGGGTATCTTTTAGAGTCGACGACGCGGGTGACGATCATCGTTATGCGCATATATTTTCAGAGAGCGGTAAACGGATCCTGTAAATAGTCGTGGTACACGTCCGTCCGTATCTCGTATACTATACATACATATAACCATACCGCTCGAGGTATACGCGTACGTGGCACCCATCTACATCAAAGTCGTCGTAAGGGCGGGTTTTGACTGAATTCGTTCGACGAATAGACGAAGAATTGAAAGAAATCAATGGACGTCATCGCGCCAGCGGTCCGATAAGAATTTTCCTTCACCGACGAGGAGACTCTTAATCCGTGACTATTTTGGGCATTCGGCGTTGCGCGAAGCGGGTCGGTGTCTATTCCTACGTTTTCTATGACGCGGTGGTGCTCTCGGTCTCTGCCAGTCGGTCGATTCATACTCTTCTAAGAGATCCGTAAGAATCGGGCGCGGGGAGCGAGCCGTACGAGCCTCCTATCTTGTTGGCTGTCAGATTGTTGACAGAGGCAGTGACACGCTTAATAGGATTATTTATGCTCCGAAAGGCGCTTAAACGGTTCTCTAGCGTATCTCGACCAGATCTACCCGACGGCGTATGCGGTATAATTGTGTCGACACACGACGTCGTTCGGGTGTGTAGGTGAGAGAGGCTTATACTTATAATATACACCGGGGAACGGTGGGGATCACGTGACATCGGATCGTGGACCACCGTCACAATTCTTCGCCGAATTTTCCCCCTTCAAAAATCATCGCTCCATGGTTTTCGGCCTCCGCTTATCCGTTCGGTGATATTCGAAATCTCGAAAATGATGAAATTTCGCGACAATTTTTTTATTCTAATACGCGAACGACGATCGACAATTTGTTGAATCGCGTATGAGGATATTTTAGTTTTGTTTAGTTCGATTGTCTAGGGCGTTTTCTTTTCCGGATCGCGAGTGAGCTCAGCCGCTAGTGTTCACCTATATATCTATATATATATAAGTCTGTGAGATATTCCGCGACGAGCCAACTGGTACAAAATTCTTCTTGTAACAACCTCAACGTTTATATTCGTTTGTAAGTTCCTACTTTGCATACCCGGCGCACGTGACACTGACACGACTCGAAGTAGAACATTGCTATTTCTTGCGCTCTTCCATATCAATTTCACAATAGTACGATCATATACAACGTAAGCTCGATCCTGAAATACACGTGTCTTTGCATCGGAGTGTCATTTTCTATGCCGCACCGCTTTTAATTCATGCTAATTTATAATGTAACGAGAAAGAATCATTACACTTTCCAAGCTCATGCTACGAAGCCTACTCTACCTATAGTCTAGAATCGACGGGCGTCGTCGTTAAAACATACGATAATTCTCGGGGCCATAGGTCGGTCAATTTGGCGTCTAACCAAATCGAGAATATCTGCGCTCCGATTTTTTTTTTTTTTTTTTTTTTCCCTATTTCTAATCATCTCCCTCCTGTAGCCTTTTTTATCGATCGTTATCGTGTGACCGGGAGAAAGATCGCGTGCGAATCGAAAAGCGAAAGAAAAAAAAAAAACAAAACAAACAAAAACAAACGGAGATGATTAAGATGAAAATGAAAATTGAAATAATAAAAATCGATGAGAAATAATATAGGAGAACGGTGCGACGAAGCGGGCAAAAGGGGCGTGTCTGTGCGGGTATATAAACCTATATAATAACGATCAAGATTGCGTACATATAGAGGAGATTTCTCGAGATCGGGGAAATGATCGGATGGTGGGCCGCGCGTGAATCATTACTACAATCGTTGGATCGGCTTAATGGCTGCTAATTACCGTGGCGTAGTTGTGCCGCGCGTTCGCAACAGGATATCGTGGCGATGCCGTTTGTTTGCACTTTCATTTGACCGTTAGTTGGTTAGTTAGTCGGACTATAGTTCCCCATCGCCGTCGTTTGCCTCTATGGGTCTAGTCTATATTATACGTGTACCCTAACACCTAACACCTCGCGTTATCTTCGCCTACACCGGGCCACCGCTGCCTCCGGCTGCGGTTATGATACCGCTTTTACGGGGATTCTATCTTGGCCTAAGCATCTGTCCGGGAAGTGGGGAAAAGGTACGATATGTGTTACGTATACGTTCGTTACTCTCACGTCTCACGCGTATACGTATACGTATATGTTTATACTTATGCGGAAACATTCCGGGGCGATTAAACCTCCACGACATTTTCGGTACATACATCATCATCATGCGTCGATCGAATGATCGCCTCCCAGCTCTCCATCGATTAGGCATTACTTTATTCCTGATATAGAATTCGAAAAATTGAATCCCGAAACGTTAATATCATAAAATGAAAAAAAACAAAAAAAAAAAAAAAAAAAACGAATCGTTTAGAAATGTCCCATGCACACAATGTGGTGGTGTATTATTCCTCGATATTAGGTACATACGTACCTCAAACCCATAGATGCGCGTACGGTTTGCGGTTTTGAGTAGGTAGGTTGGACTATAGGCGAGTCGGATAACGATTGATCGTAATCTATGTAATTACACCTCGTATACGGTACCATGTGCACTATGAAAATTAATTATTTAATACCAACCGCACGCGCGTGTGTGTGTGTGTGTGCGCGCGCGCGTACGTACGTTCGTTTATACCTATATGTATACAACAACAACGTACGTGTTACGACGCGTATTATACGAAACTCGAATCCGTTAGCGCGGAGATATCCAACTCGCCTCGCTATTCGTCGCTTTTGCTGCTGATACGGAATCGCGTTAAAACTGCATCGAATTTATAGTCGCGAGTTACGTATACCACTGTCGTGTACGCCGCGAGTCGGGCAACACAGCGAATATATTACAAACGTATCATGTATATCCTGCAGGTACCAAATCCGGGATCGCTCGGACGATGAAAACCGTTTCCGCGTATAGCGAATGTATTTTGGCAGTAAATCATGTTCGCGTAAAGGCGTCTCGTATAGACGGTGTCGGATATGTACGTAATTATGCCTCTTTTGCGGAAAAAAAATTTACGAAATTCATCGTCATTCGCGCGCGTTCAGTTTCACGTATATCGTTGTTTTTCTCGTATTACATAGATATCTGCACGTGTTGTAAAACGTCGCGCTTGATTAGAGGTGTGCGAATGTATGTATAATCATACATATACATATGTACACCGGTGCAATGTGTATAATACGTACGTACGTACGTACGTATTATACATACATCCTATGCCAGACTATCGACCCGTGCAACACGCGGTTCGACAATCAACTCGCGCAATTGCGGATGCCGGCGCCCGCAAGGTCCGGAATATCAATTTTTAGATAGAGGATCGTTTCCAACTCCCTAATTATTACATATAAGTTTTTCGTCGATGTTTTCGTCGCGTCTACTTAATATCGCCGCGTAAGCCCGAATTGCGTGGGTTGTAGAGCTGCGAACATGACGAAAATTATGAAAATTCGACCGCGATAGAGATTCTCTATAATGTACGTACGTACGTACGTACGTACGCGTGACCGATTATATTTCGAAATTCTATATCTGCCGAGTTAATTACGTTAAACGCGACGCGTTCATTTTTTGTTCGGATGAATTTCTAACTCCTCGATTTCTTACGTTTTATCGATAACGATATGTAAGATCGGTAGTGTTGTATATAAATGTATATATATATGTGTATGTTACACGTTACCGTATAATGTGATTTGCAGCACGTGGCTCGAGACTCCGATCGATCGCCCGCGTTGAATGATGTATACGCAGTTATGCGTATTCGGACGTTTCTCTCGAGACGTTCATATAGACGATAGAAATCTAATTATCGAATCAACGGACGAACAGTCGAAGATTCATGCGGAACCATGCCTCATAACGCTAAAAAAACTCTCCGAACGTTACAAGCCTCCTCCTCCCCTCGGGACCCGGGCGAATTCCTGAATAATAAATTATATGACCCTCTTGTATATCCGATCCTAACTCCCTCGGCGCTAAAATCAATCACCGCGAAGAGTGCTTTCTTTAAAAAAAAAAATAAAAAATAAAATAAAATTTATCTCGTTTGCGTGTGTAAGTGATTTGGTAGTGAAAAATAGGCCTCGAAAAGTCGTGATAAAATTTTCTTCGACGAACGAGAAAGAAACTTTGATTTTTTTGAAAAAAAAAAAAATCAAACTGAGGAAAGCAGAGTTTGAGCGTCGACCGGTATCGTTTTCATGGGGGGGGGGGGGGGGGGGGGCTTATATCGTATTATTTTTCTTGCCTCAGACGACGAGATAAGAAAAAATAATTAAGGCTTCGCACGTAGCGAGGTAGTAGATGCGGTTCCTCCCCGGTATAGTTGGAGAGAAAACTTACAAAAAGCAAACCCTACGTGTCATAACACTTCCATAAGAACTTTTCAGGGTCTTTCCGGTGTACACGAGGTGGTTACGTACTTCATCGATTTATTTCAATTTTAGAAGAAATTATTTCCATCGAGCCTACATACGAGCGACGCACCTCCAGCTTCACTTTTGCCGCTGCAGAGCTACTATACTGTAGACGGTCGAGGATCGAGATGTTATCTCCCATCGCCCGAGGGTTTCACATTCGGCTAAATATTGTCTGCGGGCGAAGCTAGTTCTATTATCGCCTAGTTGTACGGTTCTCAATTTTCCAACACTATTCGCGATACCGAGTAAACGGAAAACGAGAAAAACTATCAAAAAACAAATTCGCCCTTCTCCGTAATATGATCTAGAGAAAAAAAAAACAAAAAAAAAAAAAAATGAACAAACCAAGCAGAAAGGAAAAAGAACAATAAATGGCGAGAGTCTCCCGTACGATATAATAACGTACGCATACGTGTACGTATTTAATAAATCATCGAACGAGAAACGGAAACGTGATCCGAGTGGGCGTTGGGTTGGTTCCGAGGCGGAACGCGAACGTTTACAGGCGTTGAGAACCACCGACTTGTGACAGGCGTGACGCGTAAGCTGGATCACACGCGACAACCGTTGATTAGCATACAATACGGTAGAGGCTAATCTGATCAAACGTCGACGGCTCCCGTGCACTAACGACACGCAGTTCCGTATACAACTAGTTCTCGCAAGTGCGAATCCAACGCTTCCGTTTCTTCATTTATCTATTTATCCGTTATCATTGACTTCCCTTACTTTTCTCTGACTCGGACCCAATTAGCGCGCGGAGTGGAAACCTCGGGGCGAATCGAAAGCCGGTTTAAACTGCGGGGGAAAAAAAAAAAAAATAAATAAATAAAATAAAATAAATGTGGCAAATGAATTTTGTACGGAGATTCGTGGATAATACACGCGACTCGGAAATCCTAGATCTGGAAATGGCGTTAGCTCGATGGGGTTTTGTTTGTTTTGTTTTTTTTTTCTTAAATTTCTTTTATTTTTTCGCTCGTGCTTTCGTGCAGCGTATCTGTACGTAAACAGAGGACATTCCACCTTCTCGTGCGTCGTCATCATTTCGCGAAATCGTTCGTTTCGTTTATGCACACTCGGATTTATGTGGTCGTTATACCTGGCGTACTCCGAAATATTGTGTATTAGCAACCCGCAGTTACAGTGGGAGGTTTTCGTTGACGGAAGCGCGATTCGAATCGAATGAAGTATTTCGTTTCGTGTGCATCGTTGGTTAATAGAGGAGGATTAGTTTTATATTCTTTCACTCGTTCTTCCTATACCGCGCAACTGTCTTATCCCTACGGAGTGCAAGATCGACAAGTATTACGTTTCGAAACCTTATATCCCGCAGCGTATACCCGGGTCCTGATCAAATTCCATGAGAACTCGGTTTTACTTTTCCGTGTAATTCGTTTTCTGGGTAATACAACGTGATACAGGTGTATCCCACGTGCATCTTCAACCGCTCACGTCCTATCCACACGTAAAATAATGTAAAGAAATAGTAACGAAAATAGGTAACGGTACGGGTGTGAAACAAAATATGAAAATATCTACAATTTTTTTACTTCTCCTATGTCAAAAGTAATTTCTTTACTTTACTAAATCTGTGTAGTACCTACATATTTTTCAGTTGAATCATTCTTCCTGTCAATTTAGGTATAAAATGAGTTAATAATGATTGTACAATGGAGTGGCGTGGCATATAATAATATAGGTCACGGTCCGTAAAATTGTTTGTCTCATAACCGTGTGCGGTGGTAGCAATCTCGAATCGAGGCTACAATTATTACATTATCGTGTCGGTGGTTCCCTTGGTTTTTTTTTTTTCCCCCTCTTTCCTTTTTCCTTTTCGTTTTTCAAATACACATATATTTTCGTGTTTTTCATCGTCCGCCGTACGAGTGATTACAGTGCAGCGTTTTATTTTATTTTATCTTATCTATTTCCGAGTTCATCCCTCGATTAGAATTTTTTTCTTTCTCTTCTCCGACTAAATTTGAGTTTCGTATTTCCGCGCACGCGTCGCGTCGGTTAGCGGATTAATCGCCACATTCGTTCGTCGCGCCGTGTGCGACGCGTGCAGAAGGACGTCGGGACGCGAGGCGTCGGTCGGCTGGCTTCCCTTCCACTCGACGAGGCGTCGTTTCACGTTTGGCGTCGCGTGTCTCTGCTACTCTACATTCGTATCAGGCGAGCATGAAGCGGGGCTGATACGCGCGTTGTGTACCCAACCCTTCCTCCATTGTGCAGAATGCGAGTAAGCACAGCCAGAGTTTTACCGTCTCTCTTTCGCGTTTCCTCTCTTCTTGGCTCCCCAGAGTTTACCGTACCATTATACGTATATACGGATCGTAGGTACATAGGTAGTAAGGTGGCTTACGCACTCTGTACGGTACGTTGAGGGCTTTCAAAGTCAACCTCCGTCCTCTTTATGATTTCCTTGTTACGGAACTCTAACGAAAGAGTACTCTCTCGAGTTAATTAATTATTGTCGTTACTCATAATATGTCGTTAACGAATCTCTGCGGTCTACATAACGTGCCTCCACGCATTATTATAATTATTAGTCGTTATTATGTAGACTTGTTGCTGTCGTTATGATTTTTATGTCGAAGAAACTTTATTAAATGTGTACGATATAGAGTGAAAAAATATATGCCGTGTCCCGCGGGTGTACATCTTTCGTTTTTTTTCTCCGATTTTTCAATTTTAATATCTTCATCGAACTCACGGTGTTGATTAATCGCGCAATTGTCGATGATCGCAATGATGTTGCATATTACGAATATGAATATACACGGAAATCTTTGCACGATCATCAAATCAGCATTAAAAAGTGATTTATACGTCGTTGACGACAAATACATTACGATCAATTGTAAAATTCATTGGCTTAATCAACGTCGTAATATACGGTACACACATACGTGCAGCAGTACCTTAACTCAATACAGACATATTATATGTATGCATAATATATTTGCCAACTGTTTTCACGGCTCCTCGTTTCTCGTTAAGCTGTTAAGCTGTACAATAATTTATTCTTAATTATATTATTACATATCTTATGTCGAAATACATACTTTATACATATTATGTATATATACCTATATAGCCAGATATATAGTTCGTGCTATTACATATCCAGAATAAAAAACTACGTACGTTTGAATTCCTACGTGACATGTTCATTATTTTTCTATTGTTTTTTTTTTTTTCCCCTTTTGTCAGAGCGCGTTCAATGAAAAACTTACAGTTTTTGCGGTTTGACAAATTTTTAGTCCCCAAGTTAATTGAGAATTCGATACAGTGTAACGAAATATTATCGTGCATAAGATGCTCGAATATTTTAATCTAACAATTAAAAGAACAGCTACGGCACTTGGATTCTTGTTGTTTATTACACCGAAAAAGTGAGCCTCTAAGACCGCTCGAGAGATCGAGATGATACGAACGGCTGGTACATAACGAACGCGCTACCCGGTTCGCGTTGCCACCCGCTAATGTGTTAATTCAGTTAATTTAGTTAATTCAGTTAGTTTACTAAATACGAACGCCGGACGCTGGAGCGTGTCAGTTTATATTTTGTCGAGATTTGTACGGCACCGGTTTTTGCTTTAATTTGGGATAAATTAGTCCCTGGATACCGAAACGTCTCCGCTTTAATTAGAGTCTTATTTCTAATTTGGTTTCAGTCGAGTATACATATAATGCACGTGTATATATATGCATACGTTCATTCCACGTGCACATGGTTACAGATGTGTGTAATTTCTGTGGTATACCAAGAATTTGAAAATTCCAATTCTGTACCTCGAGCAGTTGTTAGGTCAAAGAAAATCTCGTCTCAGAGTGAAGAATTGAAATGGAGAAAAAAAAAAAAAAAAAAAACGTACTTAGGTCCAACAAGGCCTGTAATTATTATTGTATCAAATTATCACCGCGATAGATCGTAACTTCTCGATTGTTCCGACCCTTTCGATTTTTCATTGAATTTTTTATTCTTCTAAACTTTTTTCCTTCAAGAGTTTCATAGCTGCACCGCGCCGTATGCTATGATACGGGCGATATGTACCGTGAAAAGGAATATCTGTGATTTTAGTACAGGCCACATGTGAATCGGTGGAGCTATGGAGCCGCACTAAAGTCGCGCTAGCCAGAGTGTGACCCAGGAAGTGATCATCATTCCCTCTTAATACGATAAATAGATAAACGTACGCGACGATCTATAGCGTGTACTGGGGGCTTTGCCCTAGTTCCTTGTAGGGGAGACAACAGCGGACAGTTTTATTTTAGTGATCTAAATTGCGCGGCTGATGCGGACAGAACTCTTACGGATGGATGGATTTTTTACGACCTGTTACCGATTGAGAGAAATCTACGTACACTGCAGCGATGCACCGATGCACTTTGCTAGTCTCTCCGCAGTTTTCATCGCGAGGAAATCAAATAAAACAATGTCCTTCTGGTGAACGAACGTACACCCGTCCGAATTCGCGCGGTTGCGGTTGGTGCAGGTGAAAAATATCGCGAACGATGCGATTTCTTCTTTTTTTTCCCTCTACACCGTTGAACTGTACGAACCGTTATACACGTGAAATAATTGCGATTCGAAAATTGCAGCATGGGCACCGTCCGATGTGATGAACAAAAGAAACTTTATCGGACGGTATTACCGTGCAGCGTAGCGAATCAAGTTTCCATTGTCATTTAATTTTTGCAGGATTTGGGTCATTAGTTGCACCGCAGGTGGTTTAATATATACGCGAGTATAATCGCGAATGACAATTCATTTCTCTGATTATTTGGCAGCCAGACTTATTATTATTAATTTTATTTATTTATTCATTCTTTTTTTCTCCTTACAATTTCGTTACATCATTGCGAGATCAACGAAACTTAAACTTTTCGTTCTCCCTCTGCGGTGTAAAATTAACCGATTATTATCCTTATTATGTTCGTATATATACAACGTGCGTCTCACCAACGAGTCTATGTATCATATGTATACATATATATATATATATATATATATATAATATACAGTATTATCGCTTATATTATTGTGCTTTCAACACTAATTTCAAATGCACATAGAAACTACCGTTTAATTCCGTGCACGGTTAATCTCTGCTATGGTCGCAGGCATTATACATATCCACGGTATATTATTGCAGAGGAGCTAGGAGATTAATTGCGAACGATATGAGAATTAGCTTTAAATTATTATAATTTCACACTATCGTCACCTTTCGAATTATAGGCGCATACATATATTATTCGCTATCACTTAATCCTTTTTTTTTTCCATTCTCACATTCTCCAGATACAACTTTAGTATATCATTTTCAAAATCTACCCGAGGCTATATACGTACATGTATATCAGGGTGGCCCAAAAAAAAATATTTCAACTAGGTACTTTATACTTCGAGAGTCAAAAAAATTTGGAGCGACTCTTAGATCTCCGTCATTTTCAACCTAAAATCTAATAGAATGACGAGGAAAAAGATTAATACGAAAAATTGAATTTTTAACGATTTTTGCAAATTTTTAAAAATCTTGAGTGACTCCAGAAATTTTTCTTTTTTCAGCTGATTTTTGAAGGGGGCTTTGGAAACGCATGTTTAACTAATATATTCTCATCTAGGAGACGTAAAAAAAAATAGCCGTTTTTGTTTCGGGACACCCTAATTGTCGGTCGTATAACAACTCAAACTTTTGGGATACATATTTTTAATTTTTGATCTGGAAAAAAAGAAGATTTTTTATTTTTTGTGGGTCGAATTGTTTTTGCTCTCGATCGTTGCGCGTATCCATATAACAGGGTATATATGTACATATTTTTACCGTCGAGAAGGAGATTCGCCGCCGTTAATACAATTAATTGAATCAATCAAACGGGTTTTACCCGCGTAAGACGTGCACGACGCCTTGATTGCCTGGCGTGCATTATCCATCCGCACCGAAATTGCAATCTCATCTCAAAGCGGCGGCTCATTGAAGCCACGCCTTTCAAATGCAACGCGGGGTTAACGCACCTATATACAAGTACCGAACCCCTCATCCAGCTCATTTGTTGCAGTACTTGTACGGTGGTCACTTCTCAAATTGCCCCAGCCTCAAAACTCATTTCATTTTCTCTTTTACGGCCGAGTTGTTCCTTTGATCCCTTTTTTCGTTCCTTTTCTCTCCTTTCCTCTCTCCTCATTCAATAACAGCTCTTTCTTCCCCGGGGATTTTTATTCTCACCAAATACAATTTTCTCGCATTTTTCCAAGCAGTCGTCCGATAGTCTCCGTCCGAATGAAATTTTATCGGTGATCTACTTTTGAGCGGTACACCTGAATTTTTTTTATCGAATTCTCATCACAGCCTTCGATAGCTCAGTTGGTAGAGCGGTGGACTGTAGTCGGTTACGAAGTATGAAGATATCCATAGGTCGCTGGTTCAAATCCGGCTCGAAGGATTAAATTTTTTATTTTTTCAATTTCTTGTTTTCCTCATTAATATTGGGCCTACTGTTTCACAGTGGGTCAGGTATGTGACCGCCGTTAGAAAAAAAAAGATCGATTCAAAACGATCACATTGTACGTTATACTTATATACCTACCTATATTTGCATTTGTATGTAATCGATATAGAATTGCAATCGCATAGCGTGCGAATGTATTATGTATGTTTGCATGACTATAAACTAACAATAAGTGTACCACTTCTTCCCCCGGCTTTGATCAAGGGATCGTTTAATTGAGGCGTTGCTGCACTATACGTTTTTCATAATCATAACCGCTAGGATTTCGATTCGTTTATCCACTCTCAGCGTTGTGATAATTGTAAATATTACGTCGTAAAGTGTGATTCATCCGAGTACGAATGAGTGAGATTATTTTTTTTCTATCGCAGTAACTGATCCGTTTATTGATAACGTTATCATCGAAATACCCAGATGGTTAATTCGGGTTTGCGATGCGCGACGTCTCCACGGACTATACGCTTACGTGAGAGGGTGGCTCTCGCTGTTTCGTTACGTCGGCGTCGCATCAGCTTCATTGCTTTTGCCGCACGGAGGCTGCGCAGCTAGCAGAGTATTTTACGTGTCCCGAATATATCCTGCAACGGGTGGACGCGACGCGCGGTCGATTAGGTAACAGAGTGATACAAGCATCTGTTCGCGACGAGTTTCAAATTAATTTATACTCCACGGATCCGAGGTCGTTAAAATTTGATTACTTGCGTTAAAACGGATATATTCTGACTCTCGGTTTATTCTATCCCAGAATCTTCGGTACACTTATTCGCGTGCGATCCGTGTTAGCCGTGTCTTCCGATTGACGTAGATTTTCTCCTTTTTTTTTTTTCATCGAAAAATAAGTCGCATCTACCCCATCGCCTTTATTTTTATATCCGTATAGTTATTCCGAACATCTAATCGATGAAATATCGGTGATTATAGGTCTTCGGCAACGATAAAGATCTGATAATTCATTCAAAATTATACGAGCCGCGATATATTATGTCCGTGTGAGATAACGCCTGCAGCTTTTTTTCTCGTTTAACGTACATGTAATATATCGTCGCCGTTGATAATTTTATTGTACAGGTAGCTGTGTTATACTGCAGATAAGAATCGGTCCAGATCGTTCGGATCCGTGTGAGCGCGTGCATTGAACCATACATAATGATAATATGCGATTCCGCCATTCGACCTGTCGATGAATGAATTTTTTCCGTCGCATTGCGGCGGAAAATGTATCGCCGTCGTTTTTCAAAATTTGAAACAAAACAATTTCTTTGATCAAAAATCGTTACAAGGACTCAGCGTCGTTTGTGTGCGGTTGATGAATTTTTTTCATATACTGAAAAAATCGGAAAATCGCAATGAGGTTGTCACCGTCGGAATCGTAGGCTAATCATCGGTTTCGTACGAGATAACCTCGCGGCGTCCCGTCACACCCGGGGTGTTCGTATGATTTCGAATCACTTATTAAATTCATAAGAATTAAAGTAACGGTGTTACGTAGCATGCGGTCGTTAGTAGCGTACATTTAAATACCGATATTATTCATAGCTTAAAACATGAGGTATTAGGTAGATGGGCACTAATTCCCCTACACCCGTAATTACACTTCACCTTTTCCTCGGACCATTAATTAAGGCTAATTACTATCATGTATATTTATAATAAATACATATATACGTACACGTGTATACGTGCACGTGATATTCGATACGTGTACACGAAGTAGTCGATGATCTTTAATCGGTGGTTTCTCCAGTGCAGCAAAATTGTATGCTATACATTTGAACAACGGAAATGCGGTCTTCGGAGGACCTTTTCTTAATTCCATCTGTGTCTGGATGGAAATATATGGATGGTTCGTTCCTTCCGTTGTTTTATTTTCAGGTATTCGAATCGGAACCGATGCTTGAGAAATGTAGGTACCTACCGGAACTGAAATTTTCATTTCTGTGTCAAACCTACGGTAACGAGAAGTTATACCCGCTATCCGGGTTTAATCATATTATAATCGATATATGTCGTGCGTTGTGCCAATTTTATTTATCTATGCCGTCACTATACCTAAGGTAATAAATTCCAATCAATCGATCGTTTAGAATCAGCCGCCGAATAACGCTCGGGGAGATCAGCGTGAATATTATTATATCCGTTAGTGATACACCAATGAGAATATTTTTTGGTAATCACGTCATTTCGCAAAATACACGTCAAATGGTCATCGCGGCAATAGGAGAAAGACCCAAAACAAAATCCAAAAATGAAACCGCAAAAATAATTAAATTAATTAATCAAATTAATAATTGAATTAACAATAATAACGGCAGCGAGGGTCAGTGTACACGTATATAACCTGGTCGGGTTGACATGATCACGGTTTATGTTTAATTGCGTCGCCTCAATGTTCTTGTTTTTTTTCGTGTTTTCTTTCTTTTTTCAATCTAATGAACTTTCGGGGTCCACTGCGGGTTTGTCAGCGTCCGACATAGTTGATGGTATCATAATTCTTGTCGAATGAAACTATATTTCTTTCAAAGTTGTCGCACCGCGCCCATAATATTTTATCGATCTGTAATTGACTCCGCGTAAATCAATCTCGTCAGAGGCAAAATTTGGAAAGAAGAGAACGCTCGATGTTGTGAAAATAATCAGCGTAATTCATAATTTTGCTCACGTTATACGTGTCTAATTATTCCCTTGTATTAATTGGCATTGTTTTCATTAATCGGTCGTTTGTATAACTAATTGGTAGATAGTTTTTTTTTTTTGGTTAATTACATTCGAGTCTCATTGTTTCCGTTGTAACAGAATAATGGACAGAAAGAGGAATTGCTGAGACGTACGTTCGCAAGTGCGAATAATCTTATACGAATAAAAATCTTGTCGGACTAATCGAATCGTATTCCTTTTCAAGTTGATCGCGCTAGTTCGACGATTTAGAGAAAAAAGAAAGGAAGAAAACGATCGACATTTATGTTGTCTTGCAAAAGTTCCACATCATCATACTATGCGAAGTTTATCAATTTTTCAATACCTTCTACTATTAATTGAAAACCCGACTCTTGATTAATATTCTGACGACTTTCATGAATCCGAATCATTATCTACTACTCTCGATTTCTTTTTGTTCTGTATCCCGATTATGCCGTGTACTATGGAAAAACTATTATCATCGACGCACGACGCATAGAATGTTATTTACACACGTGACAATATAGCACGCTTATACATATATATAATTCATGATGGAAAAATAAATTCATTGCAATAAATATATAACGTACGTTGTAAATAAGAGGTTATTGAACTCAATTCAAGTAGTTTAACGCGTGTCAGAATATATCTAGCCATGTTCACCATATACGTGTGTAATATTTTATTTCGACTTCGTTTTCAAATTGCTGTTTCTTCTATTTGCTTCTTTTTTTTTCCCTCGTTTTCTTTCACAGTCAACTTAGGCACACTTTATTTCAAACGAACAATGAAAATTTAGATATGCATCTTATGATTAGCATCGACACCGTACATACGTATATCCCACAGCATTTTGTTCATGTATGTAAATACATGTGTTGTACACGAAAGCGAGAAGCCCATCATGTCCACATGATTTATCACCAACGATTGTTTCATTGGTTACTTAATCTACACGTATCACGTCGATAATACGTTCGCGACTGACATCAAAATGATAAAAAGCGGTTTTTCTATTTTCAAATTTACTTCATAAATCGACTCGAATTATCAGGTGCAATTATTATTTGTAAATTTAATCAGGATCGCTGAAAATTGCAGAACGATAGATCATTGTCGTTGCAATCATAGAGATTAATTAATATATGCGACGCAGCTATAATCGCGTGTGATGATTATGCATTACAAAAAATTCACACGATACAGAGAGAAAAAATAAAATTAAAAAAAAAATTCTTTTTGCAAATACTATATATAAATAATTTTGCATAGTTATATTTTAGGTTTCGGTTCCACGCGGTGCAGCGAATCAAGGGCTATATTTATTTTCAACGATTGTTATAAACGTTATATTATCATCGTCGCACGATTGGTCACATTCAATAATCGGAAGCGAATCTGTACGTAGCCGGTTTTTCTATGTGGTTCGATTATCATAAACCGTATTGTGATTTATACCTTTGGCCATTCGATTACAAAATACACGTGCAGCGAGACAGGAAAATAAATATCCCATTCGAACGCGGTGGTGTGGTAGCTCGATAAATAGAACGAACAAACAAACTGACAAAAAAAAAGATAAAAAACAAAAAACAAAAAACTAACAACCAAATTAAATAATAAAAAAATAATCAAATATGTGAAATATCGAAGACTATATAATTGCATAATGGAAAAAGAAAGGAAAAAAAAATAAATATTTTCTATCGATCTATGCTGGGAATTAGATATACATATATACATATAGTTTTTGGTCACAATTAGATATCGCGTATCGATTATTCCTTCTAAATTGATTTTCGTTGTACACACGTGCAGGATATACGATGTGTATATATACATGTATATATATGTAACTGAATATCTTGTTAGGCTGCAATAAATTATTTCCATTTCCATAGGAATATATATTTGATTAAGTAAATCAATAAAATAACGTCCGACTTTCAAATACACGCAATTAATTGTATCACGCGTGCCGGGCGCCGTGTACGGTATACCTACCGGTAGTCCTGCACGGTATAACTATAACGATCTCTTCTCGAGAGTCGAACGGGAATCGTCGTGGGTGTGTCGTTTCTACTCTCTGCAGCGTGTTCGTCGTATCGTAAACGTTTCTCCTGTATCGGTATATCGTATACCCCATAGTTTCACAATCATTCAATTAACAGCGCATATAGCGTAACAAACGACAGGTGTACGTATATGTATACCTGTGTACCTATAAGCATGCGCGGCGTACACTCCGTCGCTGTCCCGAATGCTGTAATTTTCCTAGACGACAAAAAGACGAAGGAAAATAAAAATAAAAATATATTCAGAGATATTCAGTGGAAAAAATTAGAAATTAAAAGTTCACGTAGTACGTGTATCATATGCGTAATTTAGCTTCCTGCGTCTACGTAGTTTTGATCGCGAAATAACGAGTGCAACGAGTATGTAAAAGTGTGATTGTAAGGTATATAGCAGTTGTGCGTGAAAAATAGATAAAAAGTAAAATAAAAGAATTGGGCTATCTGGGGGGGAGCGGAGATCGTAGATAGTGAGAGTTAATCCGGACGGTGCAAATTATACCTAATTCCGATTATATTATACGAGAAGTGTATCGCGGCATTTATATATATACTATATATATACATGTGCCACCACCTACGGAGCGTTCTTATTCCAGCAGGATATTAACATTCGAGACATGTTCCGTAACTGATTGTGAGTTTTACTGCGAATACGATCGGCTATTTCTCGCTCGTATTTAACCTACGTACATACGTTTACAGCTGTATACCCACACCGGTTAACTCTGTACGGCGAACGCTAAACCGGAGGACAAACGCGACTTACTTCTACAGCTTTACTCGCGCTGCTGCTGCTGCTGCTGCACCACCAAGGAAATCACCGATTGAATTACTTACCGGTACGTGCCGCGGGGATCTGGCGTCTTAATGTATCCGAGACAGCAGCCTCTGTATGACTCGAGCTCTCCCCCTAAGGGATTGTGAAAAACTGGAAGGAAAAGACACCAAAGATGGAAAAGAAAGAAGAGAAAAAATTCAGAGCGACCGAACGTTCTTTTTTCTTTTTCTTTTTCTTTTCTTTTCTATTTTTTCTATTTTCTTTTATCGGGCGCTCCAACGGCGCACCTGCGTCCGCCGTACAGATTGATATGGGTAATTTTTCAAATTTATTTACCGACAATGCGAATTCTTAACATCCGTGTAAATTGGGGAACGATATAGGGCGTTGTACACGAGGTAATTACGTATACAATACCGTATAGTTCACGCTTCGCTCGATTGTCTCATTAGTCGGACGAATAAATCGATCGTCCATTTATCTACTCACATTTACGCCGGCTTCTAACGTCGTATTCTCGGTAGCTCAAATTATAATTTTCAATTGATTTGTTGCCGCAAATCATTCATCTACGGTCCAAGGCTCACTCCGCCATGCCTGGAGCCCCGAGATATATCTTTTCTCCTCGCACGTTTGTAAAGTCGACCTTTTTTTTTTTTTTTTAAACACAATTTGGATCGGAGCGTTCGTCGAAACGAACCAGATATTATAACGCTCTCATCTCGTCGCACGATTATTACAGCTCAAGACCTCAATTCGACTAAAACTCCTTCTTTCTTGCGAGTAATTTTGATTATATTCAATCAAGTTTTGGAGGAGAATTTGAAATTTTTCTAAATTTCCCGGGGAACGTCTTACTTTTATCGCCCCTAAAAAATGATCACTTTTATCGTAGAGTTCGCGCCCTTCCGTTTTCAGCCCTCGGCGCAGTTTTTTTCTTCGTAAAATTTGTTTTGGTCCTTCGAATATCTCCGTTAATTAGATCGTTAGTAGACTATTGTCGTTGCGTTTCGTATTAATTAAGGGCAACATGTGGCGGCGTTGCAGGTGTCGGTCAGTTGGATTGACGCATTGAGAAATAGTTGGTGTATAATGCGTGGCGTATAATAAGTGAGAAAATATAATAGAGAAAATATATCGATCAATCAAAATCAGTTCAAGGTTGAGAACTTACCGTATCCAGCAGTTACGACAACCGTGAGTTTATATTTATACTATTAGATATGCAGCCGCTAATTACATTTAATTATAACGCTTAACGTTCTAAAAATGTCGATCGAGTTTATATACGTCCACGTGTGTACATACATATATATATATATATATGGATATATACTGTACGTACGGGGCGTAAACCGCGACGATGTGTAATACATAAAACTTAACACAAATTTTATTTCGAACGTCGAGAAACGTGTTTAATTGTCGATAAACAGCGAATTAATTGGTTCCTCAATGTCCGTAACCTGACGCATCGATACACGCGCGTGTATACCCGCGTAATAAAATCTAAGCGCTCAAAGAGATACAGCCGCGCCGCATGTAGATAGGAAAATTTTATACCCCATAAAATGAAATCTTCTCCCTTCTCGTACGTACCTATACATATCGGTCAGGAAGATCAAATTATTGAAATGCGACAATAAGTGGGTTTCGCTACTACGAGGTGCGACGATCATAGTTTTATCTGTCCCTCAAGTTGCCCCCGGACGCACGTAACGGGTGGCCCAAGAGTTTCGATCATACCCTGGTCGAAGAATCTTCTTTTTTATTTTCGGTTTTTCTCTCATCCAACGGAAATTGAAGGGGGAAAAAATTCACGTCATTTCCCTTGCGAAATGCCCGCGTCTGTAGAAATATGTCTTTCGCATCTGGACCACCCTGTAGATATGAAAACTACATGGTGGTAATGGGAGATTGTAGATACCCGGCGAAGTGTCGGCCGTGTATAAACACACCGGGCTAAACTTAAGCGCATTATGTAACAGAGACTCGAACGTGCCACGCATTCTCGAAGAAAAGTCGAGTGATTAAAAATCTAAACGCTCCGAGAGAATTATTTATTATCATCATTATATTTGCTCGGTTTTTTTCTCTTTACTTTTTTTTTCACTTCAAGCTACGTTGAACACACGCACTTCGACGATACGTACAGCTCATTGCGGCGGTGCAGCAAATTTTTATGCACTTATTTTTTCTTCTTCCTTTAAAAATTTCATTTATACTCCACACCCGTACTGTACGGATATCACGTTACATATACATATATATATATATATATATATTCACTCGAAGAATTCACGTTATACGACGTAACAAATACGTTGACATTCGAGTCATTTTTTCTCTCCTTATTATACACATCCATAAATTCATACCTACCTCCAATTTGTTACAATCTGACCTATTCTGAAGGAAAAACGAGTGAAAAAATGATGAAATAAATAAATAATTATACAGGAATTCCAATAATTCGAACTCGTTGTATTTCTATACACAATCGCGTCATGTCGCGTTGTTGCAATTTTGTCCAGACATAAAGTCTCCTGTGTCTATTATGCGTATGTCGTAGTTACGTCGCTGACTGATTTTTTTTATTGAATTTAATATTTTCATTTTTCTGTTTCAGGTCACACAGAAGTTTCCCGAACGGGCCAGTATTTGCGCCAGTACTCAACCAGAGGCCAGTGTAAAACGGCCGGTGTTTTGTTTTTTTTTTCGTCATACCGGCCAATTAATTAACTTAGTTAGGTAATTCGTATTGATTAGATTCACGTCGAACGAGTTCAATAAAGCGATAATTCGTTTGTCCCGTAAGTCGGGCGCGCGCGCGCTTCTACATACATATATATATATATATATATATATATATATACATATACATATACATATTCAGAGAGATATTACGCACTACGCACGTTTTTGGTTTCATTATCGAGTTATTTTCTGTTTTTACATTCCTTCATTTTCTTTTTTTGTTTCGTCTCGTTTTTTGTTTTTTTTTTCTTCGGTTCTCGGACTCACACGTTACCGTATTTTCTTTCCGCCCGTTTTTCCAATCGAATCTTGGTTTCGTTTTTCCTGCCTTAACGAGGCTTATCGATTATACCGTGAGCGAAACACACGGTATGCGGGAATATAAATCGGTATACGTTTCGCGAAGTGAGATGACAATATAATAACAAAACGAGTGCGTATATCGGTGCGTGTTTTATGTTCTGTAAAAAAAATCTGTAAGAAAAAGAATTTTCTTTCGTCTCCTACAATCCGATTGAAAATATAAACTGGAAATTGATTGAAGAAAAAAGTGCTAACGCGAGAATTATCGAAGTACGAAGAGAGCGGTGGCCGGAAACGCGGACTTACACCGAGAACGCCAACCTGCAATCAAGGTTCATGGTTTTCATGGTGAGTAAAAAAAAAATTTTCTATGATTTTAATCTGTGGTCAAAATTCACCTCGGCGACGAGTATAGATACAACAAATTGGAACAGGTTCATCGAACGCGATCTGGAATGTACATCGATTGTTCGATTGATTGATTGTATTTAATGGTGAGATAATGCGGCGAATATATAGCTCTGCCGCGCCGCGTGCGCTCTGTGTAATTGTTGTAAACTTTTTTTTTTTTTTCGTACGCGCATAAGTTTCTAATTAACGTGAAATCTCAGCTCGTTATCTCTCGCAATCGACATTCCGATCGTCGGCGATCGGATACATTATATTGTATGGAAGTATCGCGGTTACACAGGTAATTGTGCGGATAGAAGAGGAAGAAAGGAATACACGTATTCGGTCGGTTCTTTTGCCTGTAGTAGGTGCGTGATTGTGAAAAATTATTTTTTATTGCCGGACAATCAACTCGTTTATTTGAACGGAAACGCTCGACGTTGCCGCTACTGCAGCCAATAAATATCCGAGTTGCATTCATATACGAGGCAGAAACTCCATCGGTTGAAACTTCCTACGGGATTATACACTCTCCCCGATACGTACCTTTGACTCAATATCCTCTAAAACCTGTTATTTTCTCAAATATTAACCTTGAAATTATTTCTTCTCGCATTTTCTCCTACCCCCCCTTCAGCTTATTCGACAATAAAATTAACTCTGCTCGCATCGGCAACAAATTGACCTATTAAATTATTGCTCCTGTATTATACCTGCAGCAACGTTAAAACTTCAGTCCTTTATCGTTTTCCACAAATTCTACCATCAAAAAAAAAAATAAAATCGAAAACTCAACCGTTAGTTCGTTGAAACCTCGCTCGAAATTATTCAGTTGGAATTTTTTAGATTAATTAATGTTACGATTATTATACTATTGAACTAATTGTTGTTACGCACACGAAAGGATAATTCGCGATAGCTTTTTACATACTCCAAAATTTTTTCAAGTACGAGGACGAAAAGATAAGTTGTAATATTTGGAAACCGTTAACCGTGTACCACGTATACCTACTCTACAGATAAATTTGAAGTTTTTCGGAACAAGATGAAAAAAATAATTGAGCAAATCTGCGAGCGTCGAATGATCGATTCAGGTGCGTGTATATAATTAACGTTCGGAATAAATACGTATATATACTTAAATGTGTAATGAATTCAAATCGGTTCGCGTGTACACCCATAAGCGAGCCTTGAGCCATGTCCCGTATGCCTCTCCACGCTCATGCCCACGGCCGCAACTCAAGCTTTATTGAATTTAAATTATGGTTTCCACCCATAATTTTAGGGTGGTACAAAAGGCGACGCTTCGCTATATACTTTTACTCCTCTAAATTTTGGTTTTTTGCGTTCGTCTCAATTGCTGATATCAAATTTAATGACCCGATCGATCGAAATGTGTTCGATGTACGGCGTCATAAATTACACGGTACATAGGTATAAACTATGGCATCGCACGCGCTTGTCATATTTTCATTTTCGTTTTCATTTTTTTCTTTTTCTTTTTTATAAATTTCCGTCCTCAAGGCCGCGCGAACGACTGTCGCTGTTGATTCAGTTAATAAAATAGTTTACAAAGTGATGTCCAGTTCGTTTTCCGTCGTCCAACGCGTGTGTAACACGACCTGGTACATGAAATTCCGGGTCGGAGTTTATACCTTCGGGGTCATTAATAATCATTTACAATCTTTGCCCGGGTGTGGCACAGGGTTAGCCGGCCGTAAGACCCGCCACGGATTGTACAAAGGAGAGGAACGCCGTACGGTGGACAATTGCGATGCTAAAAAACCAGTGGCGAAAAAAAACGAATGAGATGAAAAAAAAAATAAATAAATAAATCATGCCCTGCGGTGTGGGACCAATTCGTAAATTTTTACTCGAGTGCAGATCTATGGTAATATTCGAGTACCTTGTACTATGGTTGAATCGTTTTTATTTCGATCTTTTCCACTTGACGATTTTCGTTTCGTTTCCTTCGATTTTTACATCCGAAGCGAATAGCCAGATAGCGTCGAAGTGGCGAGTAAAATTTCTTTAAAAACGTTCGAATCCCGTAGCGTGGATGCTGCGGATATGTAATGACTTTGAAAAAAAAAAGGGAGAAATAAAAAAGAAAATGTAAAGATAATCAACGAAGGTTTGAAGACCTCTGCAAATGTATAGCGGAGGTATTACGTGTATACCTGTATTACGAAGCCTACTCGGAAGACCTTATTTTATAACTAATTCTCGAATATCGTGGGCAGCGAAGTGCGTTCAGAGCTGCGGAACCGCATTACCGTACCGTCCACTTGGAGTAAAAAAATGGGAAAAATCAGTAAAAAGAAAAGTAGACAATAATAATAATCACGATCACGCCGATAATTATTGCTAATCCGTTTGACTTTTACTCGCGGTGAAATAATGAGCAGATGATACGAGGAAGTGTATTATATATTATAAATATAATGTTCACGTCGGTAACGAATTACGAACACTTTGCGTGCTTGTAACGATAATATATGCATATTATTCGTGCGGTTTACGAAAAAGGAATATCTTCTCTTGTTTTTTTTTTCACCAATTTTTTAATTCCATACTCTTGTTTCTTATTTTGGGTGCAACGGTTGGTTTCCGAAGCAGAGAAATAGAAAAAGGAAAGAACCAAGGTTGTGCAGAAGATAATTTCTTTGGTCAGCCGGTGAAACTGTAGGATTATCGTTCGTTTCGTTCGTGTTGCACGTATGTTCGGAGGAGTAGCAACAGAGAATGATCTCTGTAATCGCGATTGCCTGCGATTAAAGCGCGGGACTTAAGTTTTACGCTCCAGTAATTTCCGTGAAAAGTGCCGCTGCACTACCTATACCGCAGTTGCGGTAGAAGATTCTAATCAGAGCGGCATATAATTGGCCGAACGTAAGAACTAGAAAAAGGGATATTTCCAGCTGACTTTACATAACCCAGCTTAAGTTAAGTTCGAAATTAAAGCTACGTAAAACTGCCTACTTTTCGTTTGTAAAATTTCAAGGATACGCGTCCGCGCGCATTCTACGTACTACCCGCGCATACGTAATATTAAGTATAATGTAGTAAAGGAACGTTGCAACTGGATTACTCCCCAAGCGCTATACTGCAGTAAACATATCTCGCTTCGTACAAAGGTATATCGTATTAACCCGAGAGATTTTTTTCGTCCGAATTATCCCGTCATACAGCGTTCGGATCAGCGACGAAAAACAAATGTCGATATATTTCGTCTCGTTTTTATTAATTACGCAGCGCAATTAATTAACCGCTATTTTTTTATTTTTCTTTTCCATCTTCTTATTTACGTCGACCGACATCACGTATTCGTTATATACATATACGGGCGATAAACGCGTCGTGATTTAAGAAAAATGAATAAATAAAGGAGAAGATAAGGAGTGTAAAAGGCGCGCGAGGTAGCAGCGCACAAGATGGAAATCGGAGGAGAGTTCGAGTGTCCGCCCACGCGTTTGTACATGTAACATTCGTTGACCAGGGGCCAGTCTGTTAATTGTTCTGATGGATTTAAAGTTGGCGCCCGAAATAAATGAATGTCGTTCGAGCAGGCGCGGCGGCGGTACCTTCGAATATATGGACGTCACGGATTGTAATTCTTCTCAAGATCGTAATGCTGCTGCTGCTCCTGCTTCCGCTGTTGTTCGTGCATCTTATGTACCTACAGTGGTACATAGTTTTTTTATACCTCTCACGGTACATATATATACATTTCTCTTATTGTACCCGTACATATGTATGTGCAGCTACAGCAACGCTGCACACCGCATGACAAGTATAAATATGCTTACGGTGCACCTCTGCGAACCTGGTAGCCGACTGTTTTTTTTTTTTAAAAAAAAAAAAAAAAAATACAGCGAGTCGCTGGAAAAGTTTCAAATTCTTCGCAATGAACGGTGATTTTTGTTCCCTCAATTTTTGGGATAATCGAAAATTAGAACGTTTTACAACGTGGAGTTCAGAATTTTTGAATATAGTGAAATAAAGGTTGAACGTATGATCCTACGTAACATTTGAACACATCTCCGATTGCATAAAAATTCTAATGCCATAAAAAACAAAATTATGGTTGTAAAATAATTTTCATTCGAATTACATGCGCTTCATGAAATATATTTATACGGCGCTATCGCGGCTAGGATCAAGCGCGATCTTCAGGGAGCAGAATCGAATTTCCTAACCGTATACTAATTATTTCAACATATTATCTCTTGAAATTATTAATCAGCCTATAAATTATTCGTTAAACTGAAGTTTTTATTTCATTCAACGAATGCTAATATTATTTCATATACATTCGCATACATTTTTATATCACCGGCCTATTAGTTATATGCGCTGATATAATAATGATGAACAAAGTCAACTAATCAAACGAAATTGATTAACATTTCGTTTGTTCACAAATATCATCGTAAAGTGTCACAATATTCTGGCGATCTTAGATTCCCTAAAAAAAAAAAAATGTCGACTATATTGCTTCCCAATTGCAAGTTATATAATAATTCGACGATTATATCGACGATTCTCTGTAGCTTCGCGCGTATACATGAAAAAAATTCAAACGCGCGATCCGCAGGTAGCGGCCGCGGAATCTATAACGCGCGGGACGACGACTTGTTCGGCCCACATGTTCTCTCTTCTGGGTAAGAAAATGGGACTCGTTAATTTATAAATCGTTAACGTCACTTCGCGGACGAGGTGCAGGTTTAAGGTGAACGTAAATTTTGCAACTGGTTATAAGGAGGTGCCAAACCTTAAAATCACCCCATAAACATGCTATATGTAAGGTGCAGCTAGCTCCTCGGCGGTTTCATCTTTGACCGCGTCAAAAATTTAACGTACCTAACGCGGGTACCACATATCGGCGCTCCGCGCAAGAAGCAACTCCGGTGTAAACCGCCTTCGATTATATTTTTATTCTTCGTTGGTTTTTCTTTTTTTTTTTTCTTCTTTTTCTCCCGTCTTTCGGCAACGTCTCAAAGGTGTTTGCTAATTTTTTTCTCCCCCCTCCTCTTTCAAATATTAATCTTCTTTTTTATCCACAAATAAAACATAAATTTTAAAGCCCGTCGGGCGAAAATTTCCTTCAAAAATTTCACCGCAGATGAGTTTGTAATGAATTTTAGTTTTTTAATTTTTTTTTTTTTTTTTTTAAATTAATTTTTGTCGCTGCTTTTATTATTGTTTAAACGTATGTACGTATACATACATAAATGAAGTTTACGCTTCGAAATATTTACCGAGGCATTTATCCGCCGTAAAGTTTGCCTCGAGGAAATATGCAGTTTAAATGAAAAAATGTACGACGCAGCGTTTGCCGTTGCTGCTGTTGGTGGTTGCGTTAACAGAGAGTAACAGGAACAACAGCATTTTGCAGTACGGGGATATATGTGTATATATATTACCCGCGTCTGAGATATATAATAGAAGTGCGAAAAAAGTCCAAAGCCATCAAACAGAGAGACTTCATCGTAGAACTGTGATCACGCGCTTAACGTTACGCTCATTGTTATGTATATGTACTACCTGTGTGTACTTACTTAGTTCGGTTTACTTTACGGCGAAGTAATAATAGAGAGTCTCGCAATTCCGAACTAATCTTTACTTTGCTTATTTCAACTCTTAATTACCGAACCGGATGGCGCAAATATACAGTTTCTCGGTTTTTCATCCAACAAATACCCGTATTCTTACGCCTTGAAGGTGTAATTTTTGAATCAACGCTTCGCATATTCTCACCTAGCTAAGGTAATTACGCCAAATACAATATGCGCGTGACTTTTCGCTATTTACGATACTCCGCCCCTTTTCCATCTGTCTCGTATTGAGAAAATAAAACTACGCATAAAATAAAAACCTATCAAACCAACTGCGTTTCTATGCAAGGGAATTGTTCGAATAGAATTGAGATGTTTAATAAATATATGGGAACGAGATTATCGTCTATACGTATGTAACGCATAGCGTGTCTTCTAGCGAGCTATATTCTAAGCTGCTTTTATGTTAATTCCCGCCTCGGGCAGGTCCAGTCCTTGTTATGGCCTTGGCCGACAGATTCAATGTCACAGTTATACTCTCGTTGCAGGAACTCCGTCTACATTACCATCATATATACATCTAAAGACGCTCGTAATAGCCGTTGCCTAGTTCAAAGGACAAACTAGATTTCGGACTATTTCACACATACGAACTTGAGAAATTCACTTGATTTCTTTTTTTTTCTCTTTTTCTTCACGATTTTTCCCTTGGGATTCGAAAAGACGGTCTCACATGATTCGCAGCTACAGAAACGTGAAAACTTGCACTTAAATCGAAATTTTATCGCCGTTTGTCGTTAAATAAATAAATAGATAAAATACCGGTATTATTATATCGTACCGGTTGGATCTGTAGCCAGAACGCTGAAAATTGTTCGTCATAAATCTTTGAGTGTAACATTTACGACTTTGGTAAACTTGTAACGATAAGTATTCAAATATTTGAATAAAAAATGATAAAAATCAAAAAAAACAAAACAAAACAATAACATCATTTCTTTGACGCTCGTTCGAAATTTTTTATTTCCCCCCGTTGTTACACACACCTGCCATTGCTCTGCATATGCGTGCTTTTTGACGCCTCGAGTGATGCGTGTTGAAATTAGATATTACACAAACATATCCGTAAGATAATCGTTATTGTTTTACGTTTATATTGCCCCATTTATTACAACCGCATCCGCGTCCATCGGCAAAAGTTTAATTGGTACTTGGAAAAACTTGCAACTTACGTAGTACTCTGATTGATTTCCGCGTGTGTAACGCGTCGAGCTAACAATAAGTTGATTTTTTCTATCTCTACTTCGAACTGCACGTCAAATTTTCAAAATCGTTTCAGAAATGAAAAGGTTCGTTATCGGGACGCAACGTTTATCGTTAATATCCTTCCGGCAAAAACTTTGAAACAAAATTTTCGATCACCCCACCCATGATTCTCATTCTAAATTAAAACCATGCGTTGTAACCTACCTTTGTAACTCGCTAATTACCGACTATAATTTGTTTCAAAGACGTCGGTCGATCCGAAATGAGATCTGCTAATTAATTTGATCGGTGTAATTTGTCAGCTTGTAGCGATGGGAGAAAAAAAAAAAATTGGGCATCACGCGTACATATATGTATCGCATCTCCGGATCATCGCATAGGGGCTGTCGGTCTGTTGTAATCAGCCTGGTCCGAAACATCGCGATGAAAATCATCGTTGACTTCCTCTGCCGATCGCTCCGACTGCAGGGTATTGAATTTTTTCACAACATTTATATCGAGCAACTGAAAATGAACGATTAGATCGTTATAACTTTTTTCATGTAATGGATTACGCTGGATTTATCATTTATACGCTCCCACAAAACTCATCTCTACATACGTAGATACCCACGGTATGTAGGTTACACGTAGCTTGTTTCGCTTGTGTTTGTTGCTATTAGATACGAAGAACTCCGCGGGGTGATTCTCTCTCATTTGGAACGGATGTGTAATAAATTCATCTTTTCATTATGAAAAATTTTTCTCTCTCTCTCTCTCTCTTTTTCTTTTCTTTTTCATCAAGACAAATCACGCGCGTGGGTCGCTCCTCTCGATGGGGATTCCAACGAACGATCGATCACGTGGCGAAGCTGCCGCGCGAAATTTTGAAAAACCTTTCTGAAATCAGGTGGGATGATGACATCGATCGATTTATCAACGGAGTAGCTCTTCGGCAAGAGACTTGATATTGTGGAATTTGGTCTTCTCTTCGGCGTAGCACAGTCCGCAATGTAAAAATCCTTCCGTTTCGTCGTCTGCGGACTTCACCGCACAGCTCACGTGCCCCTCACCCTTTCCCCCGCCCCTCCTATGTATTTTACGTATTTTTAAGCCCAGTTTTAACGATCTGCATTCAAGCACGTATTTTACCTCCGTCGAAAGTTGTAAGATTTTTACCGTAAATTTTGAACTGGATTTTTATCTTCCCTCGTATAAAATTCTTTTTCTTTTCTTCTTTATTCCCATTCTCGATCATTTATCAACATCAAAAAGAAGAAGAAAAAATAATTCGAAATTAAATAAGAACGTATAAAATATATTGCGTAAAAACGATTGCTGTTAGACAGGGATTCTGGTAATTTATTTTATTGTATGAATAATAACAATAACAATAACAGTAATAATAATAATTACTTTTTTTTCAAGTTTTGTGGCTGACTACGTGATATTTTATGATCGCAGGGGATTTCGACATACATACGCGTGTATATACTGCAGTATATTATATGAATACGTAAGTTTATGTAGCGGCGAAACAAATCAAATTTTTACTATTGAAAAGTAAGCGGTTTGATTAATAATTTGAAGAGGACCGTTAATTATTATAATCTTAGTAATTTACGCTGGGAAATGTGTTTTCGTTTTCATGTATTTAAAACGGTGTTTTAATGGAGCATTTTTATGTGATTTTAACAACCAAAAAATATATATTCGAGTTATCTTTTAGTTTAATGAGACGTACTGTAAAACGAGTGACAGTCAAGTGGCGGGCGAACGGTTGTATTATTTTTATTTTTAAAGTTGAAATTTATAATCCTAGTCACAAATCATCATTTAAAGCAAAATTTTCAAAGTAAAATTTTGTCATCCCCGACAAACACGTGAAATTATAAACGCGCCATTTAAAACCTTTTAATTGGTTAATTTCCCTGAGCGGCTATTTTTTTTTTTTTTTCTTCAGATAAAATGACAATTAAAGAACCAAGTTTCTAGGAGCGAAAAATTTTCAAATTGCCAAATTGGTCATAAGGATATTCGGTAACGGCCGCGATCGTTAATCGATCTTCTTCATCTCATGTCATTAATATCTATCGCCGTCGCGAAGAGATTAAAGCGAATTACGTAGGAACGAACAGGGCAAATCGAGCCATGGATATCATAATATCGGTATTACACGGGGTTCCAATTCGCGCGACTACGCGGTGTACACATGCATCCAACGGTGGGATTTCACCTATTTCAAAAGAGGGCGATAAGTGGCGAGATAAAAAATTAGCATACGACCGTCCAATAAGCGATCTGTGGGGGGGGGGATCGAGCGAAGGGTTTGCGTGAGAACGAGATCAGACCCGATCAAATAAGCGAGATGTTGACCAACGGGCATTTGCGTAAACACAATGCTTCTTGAGCGCACGCGCTTACCGGAGCTTGCGAAACCGCTACGTCGCAAACGCTGCAAACCCACCACCACCGCCACCACCGCCGCCGCCACCACGCTCCATACGTTCTCTTCGACTCGCGGGCGCATGAGGTTCTCTCCCTGTCCTCAACAATTTATACGAAGCCCATCGCCGATACTCTTCGTGTAACATCTCGTTTACGCCACCGCGAAGCCGGTTATGTGGGACTACCTCTAATTAACCTAATTGTGCCTACGTGACGCGAATATCTCAGCTGCGGTTCATCCGATTTTTCTTGATTTGTGGCTCGTTCCCTTTGCGAATGGGGATGTACCGCGGTTCATATACATCTGTAAATGGATAGTTACGCCCCCACGCTACGATTATCGCTCTATACGTACTGAAACTATATGTATACTTATATGAATGTAAATTTTTTCAATATTCCAGCGAAAATGACCGTTGTCTTCTTCCGCGACGACTGATCTACATCTATAAATGGCTGTCCCATTCGACTGCCAGCGACGAATCCTTACGATCAGATAGAAAATACAAGGGGAACTGGTTTACAGCATAACCGAGATTAGAATCTGCCCGAAACCTCGAGAGGGCCCTTGACTTTGTTCCTTTGAAACAACTGATCATCACATGTACCATAAACACCTGCAATTAACAGATGCCCATAAAGTGAGACGGAAATGAAAAGCAAAAACCGATGCGTTCCATCTAGGTTCGAGAAAATTTATCGTTGTAAATCTGTGGCATAAATTTTGTTGTCCGGATGCGCCGCGCAGCCTGCAGCGGTGGTAACAGGCGGTAGCAGCGGGAACGACGCCGCGCGCGTTGTCTACGAGGGGACCCCCGAAGGCAGGTATTATCGTCGGTTCTCTGCACACAATAAAAAGTTAACGCGGTATCGTTAGATGCGCCTGCTGTCCGGGAGTAGCTCGTTTTTAACCACGTTGTTTTACTTTTATGTTTAATCTCCTTCATATGTGCGCGGCGGCGCGTCGTATGCTTTGGAGGAATTTATCGGTGGTACAGGGCCGATGGTTTAAACAACTTATCTGCTTCTCCGTTGCTGACGATGTGCCGGAAGAGCGGTGGGAACCGATCGCCATCTTAATTTGGATTTTCTATTTTCTTGTTTTGTAGTTTATTTTGTATTTTATTTTATTTTTTTTTTTCTCGTTCGCGCATCGAAGATTCTTCGCCGCGCGGCGCGGCGCGATCGCTTCGATTCTATTAATCCCTTCGTCTTCTTCTTCTTATTCTTCTGGCGAGCTCGGTCAGTCCGTGCCGGCGGCCATTCAAATTCAATTTCAATAAAGGTAGAATTTAATCTAAACGGCGACGAGGAGACCATCAATTGCGCAATTTTACGAGCCATCAAGCGGTGCTGCTCCTTGCTCAAACGCGTATACCCAACAGTCGTTCCGTAATCCGCAATAGCCCGACATTATCGGCGTATAGACCAAGCCCAGGTTTACTACAATTCGCCTCAGGATCCTTCCACCTCTTCTGCTCACCGATCGCGTCTACCGCAATCGATTCTTTTTTCCATTCTTCTTCTTCTTCTTCTTCTTCTGCTTCTCCTTCTGCTTCTCCTTCTTTTCATTATTCATTTTCATATCATACCGCAATTTAACAGTCGTCGTTATTCCTACTACTCGATTATTACAATCGTCCTGCCGATACCTCACGCGTGCGATCAAACGTCGCTATCAGTCGACACGCATACTCTGATGTACGGGTTTTAATTGGTCCGAAAGTGCGAAAGTGCAAAGCGCGATAGACGATCCCCCCTTCCATCTGATTGAAAAGTTGACGTTCGCGAGATATACTTATGTCGCCGTTGCAGCTGCCGTCGCGAAGATAACGACCTAATGTCCGATCGAAACCGATGGAAGATCAACCGTGCGCGAAGAATATCGCTCCCGTGATTTATCTATGCTGATAAAAAAAAAAAAACAAAATGAGAAAAAACAAAAAAACAGAGAGAGAAGAACTCGTCGTATGTGACGATTGACGCGTAACTTCCTATCCGACATCGATGTTAGAGGGTCGGAATATCGAAGGAACGACGTTGGAAATATAGGTGGGAAAAATTATATACTGGTTTAGATTTTGAGAGAATATACCTGCGCTGTGATCTCGAATGACGGGGGGTCAGTCGAAAAAAATGTCTGAGCGACGAATGGAAGCGTCCTTAACTCGAGTGAAATTAGTTAAAATTAGTAATTTTGTTCAAAGACCACTTACTTCTCGATCAGCGTATGTCATTTGATCAGATCACAGATATATACGTTGAGGTGCTGCGAGGTATTTAGAAATGGAAATTACGATCCGACGGCCCATTTGATGTGAATCATTCTCGGAATGTTATACGGCATCTAGCTTCGATGAAGATTCTTCGTCTCTTTTAACTATCTTTATTTCTTATTTTTCATCTTTTACTTTTATATCGGACCTCTTGCACCTCGTAGTCATCGCGATTAAATCGGTGTCTCCGATGTCGCCGATGATTGACATTTGAATGTTCGGATGGTTTTATCGGTAAATTTAGTCGTAACCGAATTCAAATGATGCGTTCAATTTGTGATTTGATAGTCGATGACGCACGAAGAAAATAAATTTGAATAAAATACAAAAAAAAAAAAAAGTGCAGAATATTTTTGTACACACGTTAGAGATCGTCCGACTCCTGGACGCCGACCGATACGCCAGAGATCCTCGATAATATTTTGCCGTTTTCATCTGGCCTCAGGGTTGATGTTTCTTTCTCTCTCTCTCTCTCTCTCTCTCTCTCTCTCTTTTTTTTCTTTTTCTTATCTTCTATCGATCCGAGAAGAATCTCTATGTACACACGTATACATCGGAGTCTAGCTTCAGGTTTGTTGAAACCTCCGTGGATTCCTCTCTCTTTTAAACGATATACTTCTGCTGAGCGTTGCCCCTGGTTCAGTAGTCTGTCGGAGTTCCATAGTGCAAAAGCGCGCTCTCGAGCTGGCTACCGTTCCCACCGGAGACTTCAATTGGCGCAAAGATGCATCCATAATGCATCAATGCACGTACTAATAGCCGGCTAATGCGCGGTGCAATCGAGCTAAAACCCGATGCTAATTAGACGAAAGTGACGCTGACTCGCGCGCATGCGTAATGCGATCGTTTACAAAGACCCTAGCCGGCCAGGCTGTTGGAATTAATCCTTCTGTGCAGTACCTTATTCCATGCGACCTCTCTCTCTCTCTCTCTCCCTCTCTCTCTCTCTTTCTCTCACTCGTTGGATTCGTAATGCAACAGCAGCAGCGGCGGCAAAGACGACGGGGCCATTCGGTCGTTCTTTCGTTCGTTCGTTGGTTCGCCGACCCCTTTGGACTATCCTGGGATCCATCGCAGCTGTCAACACGAATTGATAGTTGCTGGAAACTATCAACTGTATAGTTGCTTTTACCGTGCGTCGTACGGTCAGAAGTTGCACAACTATATCCACGGTAATACCGAAGTCAGAAACGCCAAGTACTTCGGTACCATGTACCGTTACCGCCAACGCTGAACTTTTGTGTGTATAATTAATAAGGACCGGCTCACCTTGCATTACGGTCCCCGCCATAGTTGCGAGAAGAATGTGTTCAAAGGTACTTTGCCGAGGTTCCTTACCCTACGGGGATCACGGTATTGACTTTTTCTAAACTCTCGTTGGACATTTCAAAGGTTCAATGAACATTCTCCGCTGGTACATTACCTCTCTGATTATTCAAGTTGCATCTCTTGAAACGAAAGCGTCCGTACAATATGTGGGCGTGTTCGAACGACGCATCCCATTATCGCGCTCCATGTGTCAGCGACCTTTTTTCCTTTTCTCTCTCCTCCTTGGTTCCTTTTTCTTTTTCTTTTTTTTTTCGTTTTTTTTCCTCTTTTTCGTACAGCTGTCAACTTATTATTTGCCGATGATTCGTCGTTTTCGAAACGCTGCCGAGTAAATAACAAGCTACGGATTGTCAAATCTAACCGCGCGTCGTCTTCGTACCCTCGAACGGGAAATCCTCGCGGATGGGTCGCTTACTAATTGGCGAGTAATTTGAAGATTGATCAATTTATTATCGCCACGAAGTGGCCCAACTGGCACCCGGGTAAATAGGTTGGACCATCCGGTATGCTTCGAATTAAGATTCATTTTGTGTGTCGGAGATTTTTCGAAATTTTGAATCAGAGCTGATCGTTGGCGCGTCGAGATTTTGTCCACATCAATGAATCGGCAGGTTCTTTTTATCAGTCCTCTTCGTTATACCATAGGTGGTGAACGGAAATTGCAGTTAAGTATCAGAGGAATTGCAACGAGTGCAAGCTATTCAACCTGTTTCCAATGATTTTTATCGACATTGAGCAGAAAAAATGTGTGTGTGTGGGGGGGGGGGGGGGGGGGGGAGGGACAAAATCTGCGGCATGGGTGGTTAAGAATCGAGTGCAACGTGACTACTTAGTCGTCTTTGCGGCGATTCAATGGATCAATTTATTGTACAGTCTCCAATTACTGGGGCTCGTGTCTATTATTATAGGCAGAAAAAGCGATTCGAACCTCGGCCGTAACGATTGCCGCACCTCGGAGGGACAAATCGGTTGACAGCGACACTACGGGGCGTCACTCACGCCTCTTATACCAGCGAGTTTTGCCGCTGCTCGCTTTCAGATATATATAAAAGGTACTACTTTACTACCACACAACCTTCCAGCCGGTAACCCACAACCCGAGCTGTCGAGGTAGCCGAGTTTTTCCAATGACAATTATGCTTCCATTTCTGTCACCGATTATCGCATTCTCGCCAGGTTTCACTCAAACTCCACCGCTACTGCCTGAGAGATCAATCCTAGAAACAATAAATATGCCAAGTTCGAACACAACGATCGGTTTCACCGAGGGATTTCAAGAATTCCGACCTCACGTATCACCAACGATACCGTCTCGCTGATACATTCACTCGCTGTTTTTCCGAAAAATTCGAACCACCGATTTCGATAGTTTGGATGAAAAAGTTGAACGACGCACCTTCGTTCCCCAAGGGGATCGCTAAATCGTTAACCAAATGCTCCATTCAAATTATCGCAACGTTGTTTGACACATTTTTTAAGCTTGCCGACCACCCAAACGACGTCAATTTGTTTTGGGCGCAGACTAGTTGGCCGCGTACACCGGTCGTTTCCTACGAGATAGAAGTGAGCGCTGCCCGCCGATTGCAGTGCGGACACGGAGTTAATTTCAACGAGAGAATGAAGGCAAATCTAATTAAAACAACGCGGTGAAAGTCGGAACAGGTTTCAAATAATCAGAAATTGAATAAATCGCCCCCTGTCAGCGGCACCGCTGCCGCCTCATACACCGCCATGGGAATTACAATAAGACTATCCGTTTCATTTCATAACCCGCAGCTCCTCGGACGGTCGGATCGTTCGTTCCCCCTGAGACGTGACCCACAAAAATTTGAGAAAATGCTGCCGCGACCGATCGGGGCGTATCTTCGAAAAAGTGAAGAATCTTTTCGACCAAACAAAAAAAAACAAAAAAAATTAACACCCGTAAAATTATCAAAGGGTGCGTTGGCCACTTTTCGGCAAAAGTACAAAGAAAAATGGCGAACCAGGTGCGAGTCCGTACGCATCTGTATCCTACTTCATGTCTGCCGGTCAATTAGATCTAGCAGTAGCAATTTGCTCTTTGTGTTCCGTAACTTTCCACACCGTGAGCGGTTTTTATTCCATACTTTTTGTTTTCTTCGATTCTTATTTGTTTATTAATTTTTTTTACTTTATTCGTTCCTCCCTCCCTCCCTCCCTCCCTCCCTCTCGCCCCGGAGCGCGTTACGTGCCCGCGCGGTTTGCGTACCGTATGCGCGCGCGTGTGAGTCGGTTTTATCGGCGGCGTTGACGGGCGCAATAAGTTTGTCCTAATGATATACGAGTAGATGTGTATTCATACGTACGTACTTACGCGCTCGCACACGAATTTCACGGTACGTGTACGTTGACTAAAAAAAAAATTTTGATGGCTGCACCACTTATCTTGTCAATAATCGGACAATTACTCTTCATTCAACTGAATTCAGGGCCGTGTGCAGTAAAGAATAAAGAGTGTATTATGTAAAAAGTTATCAAGTGTATACAGGAAATACATGGGGAAAGGACTTATGAATATTAATAGCCGAGTGTCCATCAAAGACTTTATATAGCGAGCGAGCGGTCGGTACTTCATATAGAATACGCCGCATTTATATATATATATATATATATATCAATATCGAATTAGAGTCGATCGAGATGTATTGCCACCGTTGCTCCACGGTAGCGAACGATTATCTTGTTAAAGTAAGAAATCCGAACGTTGGAATTACGATTTATAACACCGTGTATCGATCGTAGTGACTGGCTGTTTGAAATTTCTTTACCGCGAGGTTCGCAACCGTTCCTGGGAAATATGATCCTTATAATAATGTCCATCAATGGTCAGAGTTCGACGTAGAGAATTACGAGGGAACCTCACCGCCCCATAAACATACTCCGATGAAGATGGAGGCTCGAGGAGTAAATTCAAGTTTTTGTCATAAAAGCGTTATGGTCGCAGATGCGAAGCTGCGCACAGCTATAACGTATAGAGTTCGTTGGATCTATCTTAATGTCTCGCCATTTTATAAGATTAATCTTTCTCTCTGTAACATAATGTTCGTTCTTTTTTTTCTCTTCTAACGTGCTATACGATTCAAAGAATTTCAAGGCGTGTTTGCTGCAATTTTAATTGCGGTGTGCTCATTATGTAACAGTTTAATAGTCCAAATAGGAAGCTTGTCCGTCACCGGTGCGGATCAAATCTGCTGCTCGTTGTTACCAAAGTGGAAAAGAAAAAAAAAAAGAAAAAAAAAAAAAAAAAAGAAAGAAAGAACTTTTAACCGGATCATGAATATTTAGAGGGCTATAGAGGTGGTCAGAAAATCTCACACTTCTTCACCGATCATCGAGTTCCTTTTTTTCCTTGCTCTTCCGTTACTCAAAATAGTCTGGAAATTCAAAGATGGAACCTCCGATATCGCCAGCCCGATATGCTTTATAGACGTAAAATTTTTTCGCAATTTTTCATACCTGTGATACTTGATTTCATTCAATTACGATTCCATACCGATTCGAAGGTGAAAATGATTTAGGTACACCTGTGTTGAAATGTGATTATAACGGACGGGCTGTTGGTCCATCAACGTCCGTAGCTACTACATCTGTAACATGCGGTGGGTTGCGATATGGAATAAATTAGTTTTTGGTAATTTTCAAGTAAGTCACTCGCGTGCAGCGGAGTCGATGGGTAACGAGTGAGTAGGTAAAAAGCGGAAAAAAGTACTTGAGCATTAACGGAATGACGACAGATATTTACTCGGCCGTTAAAACAACACTTCTCTGGTTTATGCCAATTCATGGGCGCACCTGTTAGTTTAAAATTTCTAATAGGTAATGAGAACGATAGCCGGGATTTCTGGGTTACCGACCGAGTATGCTCGTTGCCCGAGACTTGAGCATCATAACATTGGAAATTAGGGGTTGCAATCCTTCGGCCAATAAGAAATGAGAATTTTCGCGACGCATTCATTTTTGCATACTTCAATTTTTCAAGACAATGCTACAGCATTGCACACGCGTGCCGCAATTAATTTCATTCGTCGTTTAAATTTTTCTCCCATAATTATCTTATCATATCATTTCACACGCATGTCAAGAGTTGTTTTTTTTTTTTTTTTTTTTTTTTTTTTTCTCGTCAATCTACATTATTGTTATCGCAATTTCAATTTTACGTTCGGCTTATGGTAAACATCTCCTAACATCGGACCTTTGCGTATCTTGATATCGTTTATCTCACAAATTTTATGAGAAACAAAGGACATGGCCAGGTAAACATGTCTTGTAAATTTGAACTCCACTTTTGCTCAAAACTCTCCAGGTTTGAAATATTTTTTTACTTCACAAAAATTAGTTTCGTTAGTTCAGTTGCAAGAAACCGTCTTGCGGCCTGCGTAATACCTTCGTTATAAAAAATGATCGCGGTTCGAGAACGAGACGATGCGATGTTCACTTTTGGTGAGGAATAAAAAAAAAAAACCGGCAGATTGGCTGATAGCCGAGCTTAACGACCTTGTAACTTTGGACAGTTCACGAGCATAAACTTCCTCGAGTGAAAATAGGGAGTCCACGGTCGGGCGGTGGCCCCGGGCGATGGGCGTGCCGCCGGATGTTGCTCACCGGAAGTTGGGGACTCCAACGTCGCTTCGACACGCTCGATGCCCGAGAGCACCGCTAACTCGTACGATTGCTTTAAACCAGCAAATCTACCGGCTAGCTCTCTCGGTGCCCCGACGTGCCGCGGCATAGAGTTAGCGGTGCAAGGCTAATATTAGGATACGTCGTTGTAAAAATGAATACCGCAACTATCGCCTCGCGACGTGCGAGTGATCATACGGATATAAAATCTAGAATTCGACCGATGGTTTCATTCGGATCCATTCGACTTCACACCTCATTCATATGGAATTGGTTCGTGCACCGGTTTTATGGCGTGACGTGATCCTCCGTCGGTTCGTTTCTGATGGGGTGCGGTTCAAATTTCAGATATTCTCACCCATAGAGCTACGGATTATCTCGTTCTATCGGAAGGAGAGGATCATCGGTTTTTGATGGGTAAGAATTTCGCATCAGTTCGAGACGGTGAGCTTTTTCTTTTTCTTTTTTTTTTTTTTTTTTTCTCTTTTTTCGAAATAGAAGTCGGGTAATTTCCGATCAATTTTTAAATAACATCATTCAGCGGAGAGTCCACGCCCAGGCAATTTGCATATCGGCATTTTTAAACGTGAATAATTTATCGGGGCTCGAACGTCACCGAAATCACCTGGTACGAGAGGTTGAGTATCCAAAAATGCTGCACGGAGCAAGTGATTCGTGACAATCGGTCGTCTTAACCGTTGACGTCTAATTTCCCGCAGATCTTTGAAATTTATTCATAAAATTCGTGACGTCCGTATAAATTACCATTCGGGATCCTCGTATTTGTACAAAAAGAAGAGATAAAAAAAAAAAAAAAACAACTGATTTTAACGTCGCTGTAAAAACTTGCTCGTAATTTCATGGTGAAAAAGCATTTGTTCACTTTCGAATTTAAAATTCGTTTTATCGAACATCTCACGTATAAGAGTGTACAACACATTATGTACTCTCGACGTGGTATTATCGCGGTTGCGACAACGAACCCAAAAATAAAAAAAAAAGAAGAAGAAGAGGAGGAAAAAATATTCCTCCGTTTCCATTCCAATACAATTCCGCAGGCTCTCGTTGATTTCTTTCTCTTCCCCGTTAACCATGAGCTGTTGCAGCGCACGAAGGCTCTTTAAAAATAATAACGTCGATATTCGCACGGGTATACATATAGGTATATGTAAAGTCTGATCCACGTGGTGTTAAGTGCTGATTATCGAACGAAATGATCAGATCAGCTAGCCGATGCCTTTTCCTTTATAACCGATTTTTAATTCCTTTTTTTTTTTTTTTATTATTACCTCTTTCAACCCTCTGACTGCTCGTCACTTACGTACATTTTAGTTATGCAGAGCGAAACGAAAGACGGGTAACGGTGCATTAAGCGTTCTCGTATGTACACAAGTTGATTCCTCGATTTTATACAAGTACATACAACACATCGGGTATAATCCCAACGATCGTGAGAGACACCGAGCGTTGCAATTCAAGTACGACTTGAACTGAAATTGAATTGTGCCTAATGACCGACACGTCGATAACCGGCAGACGGCGATAAACCGTCGGTCAGACGGACGGACAGACAGACGTACAGACGGACTGTCGGACCAAACGGATGAACGAACGGACACGCCCTTATCGCGCGTTACCACCGCACGCGATCTCATCAACGACTTGTCCCAGTTTTATAACAGCCGTGCGAGACTATCTTTCCTCACAGATTTCGTGTGTGTGGTTGTTGTTTTTTTCCCCTTTTTTCTTCCATTTTTAGTTTTATTAATTATTTTCTTTCTTTTTTTTTTTGTTTTCGTTTCTCCATCGTCATTATACGCCCGAGTCGGAGTTAATCGCATGTGCGATACTCCGTGAGGTTAACTATGTGAACCGAACGTGAAGAATATAATTTGTGGCTTGTATACGCGTTATGTAATTGATGAGAGGGGAAAAAAAAAAAGAAAGGAGAAGAAAAAACAATAATTATGGGCGGAACGATGATATCTGCATGACCTTGAAAAAGGAAAAGAATAATCCGAAGCGATTATACTCGTATGAATAGCGTCGGTGTATTATACGTGCACATCGAAGGGGAGTGACGTGCTCGTGTGCGTTGCAGGCGGATTCGCTAGATTGGTAGCATTATTTTTTTTTTCGCTCCTTTTCCTCTCAGCTTCTTCGCGGGAAGAGATTTCGCGGTCTAAACCCGTTTTGAAGGAAGACCCTAGCGCGTCGTTAGAAGAAATGGAGAGCGAAGTTGAAGGTGAATGGCGGGCGTGGTCAGGGGCAAAATAAAGGACGACGAGCGCATCCTGCCCGCTATGCTTGCCGTCCTTTTTTTATGATTGTTTCTTCGTTTTCGTTTTCGTATTTTGTTTTTTTTTGTTTTTTTTTTCAACGAACGTCCCTTACGATATCTTGGGAGAAACGAAGAACAGATCTTCGAATCTTTTTTACACAAAGAACATCGCACGGTTTCCTTCTTTCTCTATGCTTTTGTTTTTTTATTCGTTTACTCACCTCTGTTTTCTGATATTAGGGACTTATCTTCGGCCATTTTCTATCGCTGCTCCGACCCTAAGTTTCGTCAAATTTAGAACATTCTTTACACATGTAAACGATGACCATTTGAAATTTTATATTTATTTATTTATTTTTTTCTTTTATGTTTCAGGTGAGAATCCATTCGCATTCTTTTACCCGTAAACTAAATCGGCGACGAGTGAGTATATGGCAACAATAAATATGTATATTCTATTCCTGTATATTACATACATCCTATATATACCTATATTATAATATACATGGCACGATAATTTGAACCGCGATAAGTTGATATGGTCCTCTAGTTCGGAAGCCCGAACGATCGAGCGACCGGATTTTTATGCGATACCGTGGTTTACGCGCGAACCTTGGGCTGCTTTAAAATCCGCAGGTTTCGGTGTGTAACGCCTAATTACAGAGTAGTCGCGGTGGGCAGCAGCCTAGCAGTTAGCTTGAGGTACCGTACGTACGTACGTACCTACTCGAGATATCCCATTGCTTTAAAACTCCCAAGAGTCTCGGAGTCGATCATGACCAGCCAGCCAGCCCCAGCCAGCCAGCCAGCCAGCCAGCCAATCCTCCCCTTCCCGTCCCGCACCTTCTTTTTCCGTTTTATTCTCTCTCCTTTTCTGTTTCTTCCTCCCTTTCCGTTCCTGTAATCTTTCTTGAACTGGTTAGCTGCGAAACCCTAATTGGTTCAAAAGCATCGACTTACCATGGGGGGGGTCTGCCTACCTAGTCCACCGCTCATGAGAAATATCTAATAACTGCGCTCGCTTTTTCTCGCCGATATTCCACAATGTGTCAGCGATTTCTTCAATTTTTTTTTTTCCCCCTTTTTTTTTTTCTACCACAAAAACCCCCGATTATTGATTGATTTTTTAACTTATTAGCTATGTTCGAATGAACATATGTATGGCAATTTTTATTTTTTGTATGGGGGAAAAAAAAATACAAGATAAAAGCAGACGATAAAGGTTCTTATACCTACACGATATGAGAATTTCAGATTACACGTGTTATAGACTATATATATTTACAATACATTCACACAAACCGTGCACGGGTCGTATTTCCATTGAAAAATTCTTCTGAGAGGTACTAATTTAATAACTAAGGGTAAGCCGGAGTCGGGTCTTTTCAGGCACGTCCGGGAGAATGAGAAGAAAAAAAAAAAAAAAAAAACGAAGAAAACGAAGAAAACCAAAGAAGAGAAAAGAAAGGAAAAAAAGAAAAGCTGAGCATGTTTAAAGTTGCTGCGGGTGAGTGAAACGGACAGTTCTCCGCACCGGAGGGGGGAAAAATAGGGTGAGGCGCGATGCACCAGACTGTTTGCTCATTAGAGCGGATAATTGCGAACCAGTGCAGCTTCACCTCCGTTTCGTTTACCCGTCCGTTCGTCTCTTATTCATTCTTTCGTCCGTTCGTACGCGTATATACCTGTGTACCTACACCTACCTTTTATTCGGTTCGTTTTTAACCTCGCGAAACGCGACGTCTCGCCCGCTACAGTTGCAGTCGGATGTGAAATGTTATTTTATCCCGTAAGGGCGGAAGGACAAGAGACGAGATTATTACATTTATTACGGACCCCCAACATCGCCTATCTTTCATGCGGTGAATACTTCGGGGCGGAGTTTTTGTTATAACATAATATACAGGCTATCCCAGTTCCATGGGACTACGGGGGTTGTCCCTATTCAAAGCTCGTGGGGGAGGAGTCCTTCACCTCTGACTTATTAGTATATATGCACAGAGGAGGTTGATTGTTTAATCGCTTCCTCAACGCCTTCTTTATTTTTATTTCATGTCTTTTTTTTTTATTTATTTATTTTTTTTTTCTTCTTACCCTTCAAGATTGAGAGAACGGCAGGTGCAGCGCGGGGCGGAAAAAGTTTCAAAGACGTCAGACTTCTATGTTTCTTATATCCCCGATGACTTTTTAGGGTCGAGCCCTTCCAACTTTTGGAAGCCCGATGCGATATTTTTTTTCGGTCGCTTGACCGGGGATACGATGCAACGATATTCTCCTTGGTTCCATTCGCAGATTTTTTCGATCGTTTGATCGCCCGCGATTCTTGGGAATCTCGCGTTTCGTCCGCCCATTTTGACGTTCTACGTGGTATATAATGGGTACACGGGTGACCTTGCCGGTTTCGACGTTCGCCAATATCGGGCTTTGCGTTATAGTTATAAAATGTGAACTTCTCGTTATACCGATCAACGCCGCGTCCGACGAACAAGCGAAATA